>NC_060059.1:8673703-8804950 GCF_020283565.1 Trifolium pratense
TGCATTTTGAAATTCTCATCATAATAAGTGACGTGATTCTATTATGAAAAAATTGTCGAAGAATCTCGTTAGATACGCATTTGACATTGATACGTGTTAGATACCTGATTCGTATCTTTGCATTAGGTTTTAGTCTTCTTTATATAGTCTGAGCTTAGCACGGGCTAGGTCTGCATTTGGCTTTACAGACATGTGATGACACCAAATATCGTCAAGTTAAATTCTACACATAAAACTTATCATTTAGTGTGCTTGACTCAAAAATCAAAATACTAAAAATCTAATTAAAATGACTCGATAATAATGAAGATCACCATTTTGACAAAGGAATAATTTCAGTATCAAAAGCCTAAAAATGTCACATAAAGTGAGTCATCATTTATCGAAGGTCAACTGTTGCCGGTGTATTAGCCTGACTTGACATCCAAATAAGTTGGTCTTGGGTGACCACATAAGCATGTAACTTGTGTAGCAAGTTACTGCTTTTATTTGGTGAATAAAGGGACTACATCCCCCAAACAAAAAACGACAAACAACTAAAAACCTCTCGGAAAAAGAGTACCAATTCTATCGGCTAATAATGGAAAAGAAATAAAATCAGGAGGAACATCATAGATCCTCAATAAACCTAGTTGTGATAAACCAAACTTCGCGAGAGCATCTGCCACTTGATTTGCTTCACGAAACATGTGCATAAATCTGACCTCTGTAACCTGTGTTGCCTTGTTCTTAATGTCGTTAACCAACCCAAAGCAAGGATGAGATATCGAACAACCTCCTGCAATTATATTTATCGCTGCTAGGGAATCAGATTCAATCAAAATCTTTTGGAAACCTCTACCAATAGCCACCTCACCTTGGTAAGTGGTAATCGAACAGGTTCCTAAATTACGGGAGAATCCCACAATAAACTTGCCGTCAGAGTTTCTTAAAACTCCTCCACAAGAAGCTTTGAGGCCATGGTCTGTCACAGCTCCATCACAATTTAATTTGATCCAATTATCATTTGGGGAACACCAAGCTATCATCATATCTTTACTATCATTACTGTTAGCACCAAAGTAATTTAGCAGAAAATTAGGTTGGTTGATATTCACAATTTGGAATCGGATATACCTCACAACATCAGCCACACAAATGTTTGTTTGATTAAAAACCACATCATTTCTTTTTCTTCAAATACAATCCAAAACAACGGCAAATGTTAAACTCCAATCAACATCCACGTTGCTTCCTACCTTCAAGTTATCATGAATCCAAGCTTGCCAACTAAGATAAAAAAAAATAGTGAAGTTACTGCCCTTCCAGCTCAATCCAAATCTGCTTGACAATATTGCAGTCTCAAAAAAACATGAGCATTGTGAACCGAATGCAGCTGCATAATTCTGTAGTAAGCAGACTTATTTGTGTAATGGCCATCACTAGTTTCTTTCCAAGCTAGACTATCATTAACATTCTCACTCAACGGAGGGGGTAAAGCTCAAATTCTGTCCATTATAGAATCTGGTAAGACTTACTGCTTTAAGACTTACTTATTTGCCATCTTCTTTGTCTCTGCGTTCATGGTGCAATATCCCTCACAGGTTGGAGGATGATAGATGTCAACCATGCCCAACTTGGATAATAGAATCCCAAATGGTTGAGGGAGATGTGATTTTGTGAAAAAAATATGCAATTTGATCTTTGGAGGAGACATGCAAGAGTTTCATCATGCCAGCATGAAGATTTTCCCTCACAATGTGACAGATACTTAAATAAGACCCTCCTCCTACTGTTGTGAAGTACCAATGACAGTTCAAACTAATGACATGTTGCAAAATAAACATAACACAAGAACTTATGCAATTTTAATCATTTCTGTTAACATCGAACCGCCTGTTTGTTTGTGTTATACCTTTTATAAAGACCCTCCTCGGCTCCTCCTACTGTTGTGAAGTACCAGAAGGAAACCACAGCAGAAAACCAATCGGCTTATAATGGAAAGGGATGCCGTGTTGGAAGATTTGAAGAATAATTTGTGTAAGGCCCAAAATAGCATGAAAATGTAAACCATGATGCAAAGTGCAAACCATGATGAGAAGATAAGAAGGAAAACCATGATGCAAAAACATGGAGGAAAAAGATGAAAACAGTACTTCTGTCATACATGCAAGTTAGTTTGAGCAACATCTACATTGCATCAAAAGTAAAATTTTGCACCTTAAGTAAGAATGAGAGGTTTTTTACTACAAACTAGTCAATACAAATGAAAAACTGATATTGTTCTGCGATACGATATTTGATATAAAATGTTGTCAAATAGCAGCGGCTATAGTAGCACTATAGGCTAATCATCAGATGCACCAGAGGAATATTCTATTATGAACACAGTGGTCGATGATAAAGAAATTCACCCATAAAGAAATTCAAATGGCATTTGATTATGGTTTTGAATTGCGCAAACAAACAATTCGATAAACACAGTGGTCGATGATACGTGGTCTTAGAATAATTTATTTCTAAGCAAGTTGAAACTAGAGAATTAAAAATGTTTAAGATGTACAAAAGGGATTGCTCAAATATTTGGAGAATCGTATCACATTGCAACAAAGTTGATGCTACGTTGATGGGGATGGGGTAATACTAAATACAGGGAAAATTATATTAAATACATCAATATCAATCTACGGAGGACCTTAATAACAAAATACATCTATCTTTATTCTAAAAAAAATAGATATAAAAAATATGTAGCACTTTACATGAAACTGTACAGACTAGTAGGGTTGTACCCGAATCTGGACTGCAACAATATCATCCTACAGAATAGAGTACCCCCCCATATATATAATGTAATTGTAACAAAAACATTGTTATCCTATAACCATATTTCACCTTCGTCACACTAAGTTGCCTCCAAAGCTAAAACATTTATCTTTTCTTTGAAAATTGTCTGATAATAATGTTCTCTTTTACAAAGGGAAAATTCAATGTTCTAAGAATATATCAAGCACTGACTGCATATCTCGTGCGCTTTGGTGCATCGAATATCGGGCCCAAGTAAGCCTCAGATAGAGACAGAACAACGCGGTGGCAAGCCAAAGCTGAAGCTGTAATCATTATAACAAGGGAAGACCAACAGAACCGCATCATCAGTACTTTATCACTGCTTGCAGATTTCACAACCTTAGAAAATATCACCCGAAGTCGCCGATCTCTAAAGATGGAATTATAATCATATGCAGCTGAGGATGATCGACCAGATTCTTTGTTGCTAGGTCCATCGGCCAACATCACCCTTGGATACTGAGTATCTGTAGTTCCTTGTCCAAATAATTTAATCATCCATTGGCACAGTGCATCAGCTATGACCTTGCAAAGTTGTTGGCGGATGACCTTTCCCTCCTTCGAGACCATTGCTCTGATTAGCGAAGCTCCATTCTGTTCATTCCATACAAATTAAGCTTCTTGCATAAGATAAATATTTCAGCTAAGTATAGAAAATCTCCAAGATTTCAAGAAGTTGTCTTACTGATAATGCAAGACCAAGTATAACAAATAAAGTAATAGAGAACTACTGCTTTTGGCCCTAAATATAAACTCTTTTTCAAAGAAGTGTCCTCCCTATTTCAAATTACTAGATACATTTGTTATTCTTTTAAAGTATACTCCTAAATACTCCTACGTGTCTAGAAAGATGAAAAGTCAAAATTGAACACACCCGAACACATTAAATATACTACCTACTATTGTCAAAAAAAATATACTACCTACTTTTCTTAATCTTAATATATGTGAAAATTGCAAATGGAGCTTTTTATTAAAAGTGGCAAAGGTAGTACCTTTAAAAAAGCAAAGCAAGAACACGAGGGATTTTTTTGTTTGGTGAACAGGATACAAGAGTTTGGAAACATCATACTCTCCAAGTCAGGAAGTTATCAAAGTTATCAAATACAGTACAAGCACATACAACAAATAAACAAACCATGTGTGTATCTATCACTAGTTTTGAAAAAGCAGAACGTAAAAAAATAAGGGTCATGCTAACATATGCCCTAAGGAGTAAGGGCACAAGTTGATTACACAAGTTCCAAAGGAATATGCCTATATTTGGCTCCTTAAGTGCACATGCTAGCATTTTCCACAAAATAAATAGACAACCAAGAGGGATGGAGATTAAATCTTGAAGAACATAAAAAGAAGCAAGATATAGAGCTTGTAGGAACTCACAGCAGTCATGAGAAGCCTTCTTAAAGAGGCACCGTCTTTGGATGGTAAAACCCTCAAGATCAAGTATGCAATATCAAATGTACCAGCAGCCTTCTTTGGTGAATGATCCGCGGAAGCCTCGCTATTTGAAGCTACTAGTTGCAAGGCTTTCCTGACACAAGGTATCAGAAGTATGAGATGCTGTATTTACAAAATAAAAGAAAAAACAATTCATCAAGTAACTAAAAGAGGCCAGCCTAATGCACAAATGACAGATGAGGAAAGGAAGGCCAAGGTAAAAGCAAATTCTGCCAAGAGGTTCAATGTTTGTAGAAACTGCATTACTTAATGATGGTTAGAGAACTTTCATGATAAAATAGCATAAATTTTATTAAAATGGCCCCCAAAATGTTTCGGTGTATTTTGGTGCAATAGAAATTTGAATTTTTGGCATGCTTGTGAATTGAGTTCCACATAATTGTGAGAGTTAAGTAGAAGCTATTGAGATGAGTAGTAATATCAACAATGATACGAAAGAAAAATAACTATTTCCTGGAGAGCACACTCCTTGACATGCAATTTTGACATACCTAGTTGCCCCTACCCTCAAGAACATGGAAAGCCTTTGCCATTGGAACTCCTTCTTTCGATTTAGAAGCACCTGAAGAGGAGAAGACAAAGTTAAAAAAAAGTGAAAAATGTATGACACTTCAGCTAGCAGTACATGTTTACGGATGAATATTGAATCTTGATAGTTTAAGATATTGATAAATATACTAAACTACAGTGACTAAGGAGTTTTGTATACAAACATATTATTTAATTTGTTTTATAAAAAAAACATGTTATAGTTTTTCTTCTCATTTTTGTGTGGAAAAAGACTCAGAATCTATTCCCGGTGTTTTATCGCCAACAAGCAACTGCAAATAGATTACAACATGTTACAGTTCTGTGGACTATTATCATAAAGCACACTGTTATGGGTGATATACAATACCGAATGCAATATTTTCCTTGTTGCGGCTGAGTTTTCTGTTAGAAGTTTCCGAACAACGTAAGGGTAGGCAGCTTCAAAAGTTTTGAAGTTTCTATCTGCAGCTATAGCCAAACCTGCAATTGTTCCAAAGAAAACTATGAGTGGAAAACAATGAAAAGGAACATAGCAATTTGATATAAATAATTCAAATTACTGCATGTTGAACATACATAATGAATTTAAGGTATAAGAAAATAGATATGAGCATCCAAGAAATAATTCAGATGTTGTATTGACAGTTTACCTTCGAAGGAGGCTAGGGATCGTAAAACAAGTGTATAATATGCTGGCATACGGAAATGATACTTGAATGCTACTGACCAAATCTTTCCCAGAACCTTGAGGAAAATTTGTAGAAAAATTCAGCAACTGAAGAGAAGAATAAGACAATCATCTATCTAATTCTTATTATCCATGAGCAAAAATGAAAAATTTATGGATATTCACACCCAATTACTCAATGTATCCATAGACATATCCTATCAGATTGGATTCATATATTTCACATTCTTCAGACATAGGTTATGGTGGTTGCAGTTTAGAAATTTCTGAGTCTCTCACATTGGATGAGAGAGGGTCTAAAAAGTGTTTATAAGTGTCAAATATCCCTCAACTTACAAGCTTGCTTTGCAAGGGTTGAATTAGGCCCGATATAAAAATCTAATATGGTATCAGAGTTTGGTTCGAGATCCACTGAGCTACTCGCTATCAGGTCACTTGGGTCATGCTTCATATATCCAGTCTTGGGCGTGAGAGTGTGTTTAGAGGCTCACTTTGGATGAGATGGAGCCTGAAACGTGTTTATAAGTAGAAGACATCCCTCACTTTATAAGCTGGTTTTATAAGGGTTGAGTTAAGTACAATATAAAAACCTAATATGAATATTTAATTTTTTAATTATGGTTAGTTTCAGGTAGTGGATAATGCATTCTATTTCAGTCAAGGTTAGTTCAAAATCAGTTAAAGAGTCCTATTCATCCACCTCTTCACACTCACAGACAGTGGTTTGCACTTTCATCTAATTTATAATTCAATTACTATCCATTATCCATTTTGTTAAAGATGACTCTCACCCTGCTGAACTTCACATCAGGAATTCCATTCTTAAATTCTACTTCCCCCAAAGCCTGTTCCAGTTCCTGAAAATAAAATAGAGATTGAAGATTTAGAATGTTGTATGAACATAAGTTTCAGAAGGACACAATCCATACAACAAAAAAATTTAAGAATGTTATTATTTGATTCAATTATTCATTGTATGAAAACCAAAATCCTGAGATAAGAGTATTATACCAGGGTAACAAGCCGAATATTTGTCCCTGGTCTCACAACATCCATATCAATAAGAGCGTTGACAAGGGATGCCCAGTCGCCGTTTACTATATGAACTATTGAAGCCAGCATAGCAAACTGATGCCTTTTTTCCATTTGACAGAGCAAACCAAAATCCAGAAACCTATCACACAAAAAAGTTTTAAAAAATCCTTTATATTTTGTTAACAAAGGAAAGCTGCAATTTATTCAGATCGGAAAAGGAAAGAGACAAACCCTATTTCTCCTGATGAAGTGTAACGCAAGTTACCAGGATGTGGATCTGCATGTAATAAACCCGTTTCAAGAAGTTGCACCAATGTTGATTCAACACCTTTACTGACCTGAATTAACCAATGTGTAATAGAAGTAAACATTCGTCAAAAATGATGCTTTCATCATATTGAAGCACTCAGATTATCATACACTATTTGACTAAATGGAGTGAGGTTTTAGTAGAATTGGTAACTCTTGATTGAACAACTTTCAGTTGAATAATAACAAATAAGGGTTAAATAAGGTAATGGAAGATTGGTGAAGATAGAAACTCTTCAGTATCAGAAAGTCAAAAGTGTAGTACTACTTTTTACTCATACTTGTAATATTGGAAAAATAACAATTATCTTCAATAATCCAAGATATTCAAAACTTTTGCACAACGTGAAGACAAAAACGGTTAAATGCATATCTGTTTACGTACCAGATCAAGAAGACGCCTCTTTGCATCTACATTTTTCCTATCTGAATATTCAGAAACCTCCCCAGTAGAGTTTCCGGTAGATACAGAGAGCAAATCGGTTGGACTTTCACCAACCATCCACTCCATGGTCAGAACCCTCTTTCGACTTAAATGTAAAAATATTTTTGGCACACGCATGAAAGGAAATGACGAGTGAACTTCCTGCATGCAGCAATAACAAGTCCATTGAAAGAACAAAACATTATTAATCACTATTGTCAAGCACCAATTCAACCAAGGTTTACAATATAAGTTTAAACACTAATACAAAAATTCATTAATGCACCAAATTTTCCAATTTCTAGAACCCATCAAATGTAAATGTAATTATGCTCCAACTGAGATGTCAGCAATTACCCGAAACTTCAATGCATTTGCAGCCTCTAATGTGTAGTCCAATTCACCAACAAAACCTTTCCCAAGCTCATCAGCATAAAGGCGAGGGTCACTCTTTCTCTTGGCAATCTTTTGCAGCAGCCCTAACTGAGATGGTTAATATACACTCATTTAAGGATTCCATGTAGGATAGAATAATGCAACCAAAAATCCAATAGAGATCAATTGACAATACAAACCCCGAGGCGAAGAATGTAGATATCCCGCACCACTACGTGCCGTAAATTAGGACGCTGAACTTTAACAGCAACGTTAACACCATCAATAGTACGGGCAAAGTAAACCTAGAAAATGTAATCAAATAAGTGAGCAAGACATAAACCAACATACCAACACTTACAGATAAATGTAGCCACATGCATCCAATAACACTTAATTGTATTATCATCACAAAAAATTACCTGACCAAATGATGCGGCGGCTATAGGTTCCTCAGAAATGTAACTGAAAAATGATTCCAGAGGAGATCCTAATTCTTCCTCAAGAATTTTCATAGCAACATTCCTGGGAAAAGGAGGGATTTGATCATGCAATTCTGATAATGCCTACAAGAAAACATATATAGACACCCAGTTATTCAAAATTAGCAGCATTACAATTACAATCAACGTACATTCGGGACACCGAAAGTTTCATTTGAAAGACAAAGATAGAAGCCATATGAAAGGAACACAATTTCTTTCCATGCAAATCAGTATTACAGCTAAAGAACATATTTGAAGTGCAGTTACCAATAAATTGATATATGGCCACATATTATCATCATCTAACAAGACATCATCACTGCCCATGAAAGATAACAGTCGATAACTTTCCAAGTTCATTGCAAGAAAGAAATGTTCAGCACTACAGAATTGGCAATTAAGATACTGTTTCTAATCTAACCTTGGACATCTCAACACCAATGATATCTGGCCTTGTGGAAAGCGACTGACCAACTGCATCGTCAATCAAATGAATGTAAAAAGGATATTGGAAATCTTGTTACTGCAGAAGATAGGCATTACAACAAAAAGAAAAGAAAAATAAAGAATGATAGTAAAATGATGATAATAAATTAACTTAACATTTATACTAATATGTCAAATAGATCAGACTTCTTACCTTTTATAAATGTGGGGCCAAGATTAAGCATTGTTTCCTTTAACACCAACCCAAAATTATATTCAGATGTTTTATCGTCCACATCCCCTTCTGCATTTATCGGTAGAAACTTTCTTAACCCTGCAGTCCGAATACTGACTGTGGCAGAGGCAAAGGAAGAAAATACCTTCCAAAATGAAAAAATTACTCGGTAAGGATATATTTCACGGAAGAGTCAAGAAAGCATCCTATCACTAGTTTCAAATGCATCTATCAGAAATCTAATATAGGCTCAATTTTGTATCTATTTTTCTATCCTACATGGAATTCTTATAAAAGTATTAAATGTTACATGTATTCCAATTAGATAGAAGTCATATAGATGAAGCACATGTTAGAAGACCATATATATAATACATAGATGCACTTGAATTCAATAAATCAGAAAACATTCCAACTTCAATCGAGCATATCCTAGAGCATCCACAATAAAGCTTTCCCTTTTGGGTGCCTAAGTGGATAATGCAGGTACACATCACTTATTTAGAATTTTTTAAACAATAACTCTATATGAGTCACACATTCAAATAAATAAGTGATGTTGTGACTCAAGCTAAGTGGGTTACATAGAATAGAAGTTTTGTGACTGAAGCTAAAAGGAAAGGTCGACAAAAGGAATATTTTGAGCTATTAAAACTAAAGGGTCATTTTCACAACTTAACCTAATTATTTATGACGGAAGAGGACAGATTCATACATGGAAATGTAGCATGTTTTTGTTCAAATTGTCAATCCAACTACCTCAAGCATACGAAGGGCCACAACATGGGGCCTGGCACTGAAATAGTGAGCAACATCCTGTGGATCATAAGTTTCAGGCAGTGGCTTTGACCAAATCTTAGACAAATTATAGAAGTAACTAGCATATGCTTCCAAGGCCTTGAGATCATACATAAGCAAATCCACTCCAGACAGTCCTAGAAGACAAGGAACGAATAAGTAAACCATATCTCTGATTATGATGCTATGATGCAGTCCAATGCATGATATTTGTATTATCTTAATCTACCAGAGTGCAATAGACATCTACAAATGTAATTCTATTTAGGTTGACCAAATCATTAAGACTTGGCTCTTCCCTTCCAAATCCAAGTTCATTTTCCAAATGTTCAAAAGAAATTATGTGATCTTCTAATCAATTGACAGCAAAATATGATAAAGCAACACCCATATTGTAGGTTACAAAAGAAAAAAAATCAGATCAATTCACACAATAGCATCACATTCTTACAGGAATCATCATCATCATCTCCACCAAGTAACCTACAATATGCATAAGGCCCTATTTGGATAAGTTGTTTGATTAAGCGCTTATATCATATAAGTGCTTATGTATAAACTATTTCTATAATAAAAGTTAAAACAAAGTTAAACTGTTTACATACAAGTTGTAAGCTGTTATTATAGACATGTCATAAGTTGTTTCCATAAGATATCCCACATAGTCTCACAAATGCTTATGCTAGTAGATAAGCTCAAACTGTTTATTATATATAAGCTGTTTTCATAACATATCCTTGAAAGATTATAGAAATAAACCGGAAACAACCTATGGACATGTCATTAGTTGTTTCCATATGATCTCCCAAAAAGTCTCCCAAGTGCTTATGCTATTGCTGATAGATAAACTCAAATAAGCTAATCCAAAGAGGCCGTGAATACAAAATAGCAAGTAAAGAAACACCATACAAAATTCTACCCCCTATCAACTGGAAAAACATTTCTCACTTTATAGCCATGTAATTAGTACAAATACACTGCACCTTATTAGTCCAGAATTTCAATTAACACCATTACTCTTGTTATCATCAAACAACCAAACAGACTCAATAACACTCAAGTTTGAAGCCATACACCAAATATAGCAATATCCAATACCCAACTCACAGAGCCCCCACCACACACACACACACACACACACACGCAGGATTAGGCCAGTTCAAAAACAGAACAGACCCTCAATCATTTCAACCCAATTACACATTACCCATTAGCATCACCCACAAAAATATCCTCAATACCCATTTCACCAAACCCAATTTCACAACAAATTAAGCAAATATAACCACACCCCATAAACAAAAAACCAATTTTTTTGTTCCTATTTTACCTGGGTACCAAGGCTCCGGCCATGTAGGGGTAGAAAACGAATTACCAACAGGGTCTTCGAGATTGCGAAGCCAAACAAAATCATCAATTTTTTTAGCAATTTGAGGAATGCGGAAAGCGTCGTTAGCCCAAGCAACACCATTGTTAAATCCTCTCTTGAGAAAATCCATGTCTTTACGAACCACTTGACCAAAATGACCGAAATTTCCCAGTGCTCGTTGCTTCTGATGATTCTTCTTCTTCTTCTTGCTCGACGACGTCGTTGCTGCCCTTACGAAAGGGAGTGACGACGGAGGTGCTGTCACAGTCGCCATGGGCGGAGAGAGAAGAAATTCGGAGACTCAATAAGCGAATTGTAAAATATGCATCAATTGTTGTTGACTGTTGTTGTTGTTGTTGCATGTGAAATTGGTGATTGTGAAAATAAGAGATTGTGTCTTGATGTGTGGTTGTGTGGTAAAGTTAAGATACGATGATGATTGATGATGACGATGTTGATTGTCGTTCACAATGTCATCAACTTAACTGTTGAATGCATTTACCACACTCATTAAGTGTGTGTTTGGTTATGAGGTAGAAATAATTGATTTTGGTATAATTGAGTTTGAAAGAATTGATTTTGGTTAAAAGTGAGTTGAGCAGAATTGATTTGTGTTTGGATACGTTAACGTAAACGTGATTCTTAACATTTGATGTTGTTTGGATAATTTGAACTAAAATTGCTTTTGAATGTTTAATTACCAAAATGGATATTAATTTTTAATTTTAAACAAAAATCTTAATTCAAAGATGCTGTAATTCAAGGTAAACATGTTTCTAGTTTTTAAAAATAAAATAAAAGTAATTATAAAAAAATTAAATAAAATAAAAGTAGCAATTGGGTCAAACCGTCAGAGTAATTTAAATGGTCATTACCCAACAAAAAAGACCAAATAAAAAACACACAAATAATTTAAATGGGCCGGGTCAAAGTAAGAGAGTCCAATTATTTTCTTCCTCTTCTTCTTCAACCTACCAGCCGCAACAGAATGGTTACTGTAGTTTGCTTGCAAAAAAAAAAGTTTTTGTAGTTGTATTGCAGGAAAAAACGTAGGAGAAAGAAATGGAAAAAGAGAAAAAACTGCTACAAGAAGAACAATGAAGCAGGAAGAAGAAGGGCAATAAAGGAATATTTGTATGTATTTAATGACACACCAACCAGAATTGATTTACCATAACGCATAAGCTAGGAATATTAGCTTCACTTTGAATTGCGTTTGGGTCCTTGGAATTGATTTTACACCAATCACCCAAACACCATTGAAAAAGAAAAAACTCACGTTTGGACTGTTAAAAGCGCGTTTACAATTTTCCAACGCCTAACCAAACATATACTAAGTCAAAACTCAATTTTTAATCTCTTTTTATCTTTGCATAAATAAGTGATCAAGATTATGCACTTAATTTTTTGATGATAGATTATGCACTTAATTTCAATATATAAGTAAATATAAAAATGTTATTTTTACTGTTAAAATTGTTTTCTTTTAAACAAAAACTTTAGGTGAGTAGCTCACAAAGAGTTAAACTATGTTCAAAATTCAATGTTGGTACTTTGTTACTATGTTGTGCTAACCTAAGACAATAGTTGTTTTATTCGAAAATTTAACTTAAATTCTTTTGAACGATTTATCTTTTAATAAAACTCATTAAGCGATTAAATTTAATCGATTTGAGAACTTTAGTTATTCTTCATCAAAATAATGATGAGTTTGCATATATCTTTTGTTGTTATGTTGTACTCTTCTAATTTATATTATTACTATTCTCTTCTCACAGTTTTTTTTAAAACATGTATTTTGGTTAGAGGTGCGTTATTTGAACAATCATTTTAGAATAATTTTTGGGACAACTTTCTTTTTAGTTATTCTTATTGGACAACAACAATAGAGAGAGAAAAAGAAAGAGAGAAAATAAGAATGTAATGTAAGTATGAGAGAGAAAGTTGTCAAAAATTGTTCAAAAATTATTGTACAAATATCATTTCTCTTTGATTATAATTCTTCTTACACCTGAGCAATGCTATATGGTACGAACCTATGATAAACGAAAACAACGAACACGCTTATACTGCTCACATGTTTGTAAATACTATTTTTTATTTTTAACATAGTGCTGAACCTCCTTTCAAGATAGAAACATACCACTTGTCAGCATAATGTATCTCTCAAAATAACATATGTCAAGATAACCACCTCTCATCCTACTTTTTTGATATTATTATTATCACTATCAACAAGTTTTTTAATCCAACTAAAAAATTTGTTTGCTGCTACCATTTTAACCTTCAAGCATGGCTTCATCTTTTGTTTTCACCATCAAGATTTATTATGAATATGTATATGGTTTCTAATTACATTGTGACAAGTTTTGCTACCTCCAGCAAAAGCAGTTGGCTGAATGCAGCATCAAAGATGAAGGCCATGAACAGTTAAATGCACCGTACGTGTATGTGTATCTGTATTTATTTGCAATTGATAAATAAAGTAAGAAAAAAGAAAAAACCAAAGAGAAAAAGGGTCTGAATAGTTTGTTTTCCGCTTTGCCAAGGCTATTCGCGTGTTTCGTTAAAACGTACCTTCGTACCATTAAGCATTCTGAAGTTTGTATGAACAGTTCATCCCTAAATACTACAAATCATTTTTGTTACTCATTAGGTGATGGATGTGTAAAATAAATTTATACCGATGGTGTAAAATAATTAATTAAATTATTGGATGCATGTGTAAAATAACTTTACACCGACGGTGTAAAATAATTAATTAAACTCACATTATTGGATGCATGTGTAAAATAACTTTACATCGATGGTGCACAAACTCACATTATTGCATGTGTAAAATAACTCTACACCGACGGTGTAAAATAATTAATGCATGTGTAAAATAACTTTACACCGACGGTGTAAAATGCATGTGTAAAATAACTTTACACCGACGGTGTAAAATAATTAATGCATGTGTAAAATAACTTTACACCGACGGTGTAAAATAATTAATGCATGTGTAAAATAACTTTACACCGACGGTGTAAAATGCATGTGTAAAATAACTTTACACCGACGGTGTAAAATAATTAATGCATGTGTAAAATAACTTTACACCGACGGTGTAAAATGCATGTGTAAAATAACTTTACACCGACGGTGTAAAATAATTAACGCATGTGTAAAATAACTTTACACCGACGGTGTAAAATAATGCATGTGTAAAATAACTTTACACCGACGGTGTAAAATAATTAATGCATGTGTAAAATAACTTTACACCGACGGTGTAAAATAATTAATTAAACTCACATTATTGGATGATGCATGTGTAAAATAACTTTACACCGACGGTGTAAAATAATTAATTAAACTCACATTATTGGATGCATGTGTAAAATAACTTTAGTATAGATTTTCATGTTTTGAAAACCATCATCTATGTAACACAAACACCTTAGTACAGATTTTGGAAATCAACAACGGAACAAAAGATAAAAAAGTAATAACTCGCACTACCTGCAAGTTGTGAATATCAATTGTGCCATATAATGGCCAAGAAGCTTGTGGCCGGTTTTCCTCGACAACAAGAGGAGGCTCACTAGGAATAGAAGTATATTGAAGTATTCTTTCTACTGATATAATTTTGGTCTCTAAGTTGCTAAGTTCCCATATCATCCATGCTTGTATAATGTTCAGATTAAGGCCATATGTCACGGCTAAACCAGCAACATCTTCGAAAACAACAAATAGGGGTAGCGGTTATTATGTTATACATAAACAAACATATAGTACTTATGACAGGAAAATATATCAGAATTTAGTTTCTTACCTGAATTTATGACTCCTTGTGGAACCGCTATCAAGACTACCAAGCAAAAGGCAAATGTGATAGATGACACCATGTCTAATCGAAAACACAACCATTCCATAGCACCAGCAATATTGAATTTGGGGCGTGAATATCCATCTGTTAATTTCATATTTGTTTCTTCAAATCTTGATACCTGATCAAAGCTTCTGATAGTTGATGTACCTGAAATTGTTTCAGCAAAGTGTTGGATGACAGGAGCTTTGCATACTCCGACTAAACGAGATAGTTCGCGGCCTGATGGTATATAATATTTCTGCACAATTATAAGTTTGTAAGATGTCATCTTTTAACACATAACATTGTGAATAAGTATCGCAAGTACAATTGCGGTAAAAAAAAAGTATCGCAAGTACAATGTGTGCTGCATATGAAATACCTGATACCATATGCAGATTGCTGTCATAGGAACAAAGACAATGATAACTTGCCATGCAACTTGACACATCACCGCTATAATTCCAAGAAGATGGATCAGAGAACAAGCAACTAATGCAGTTTGAAAAGGAATGTTTATATCCACTGCACTTTGGTCAGTAGAAGCCTTCAAAAGAACAAGAAAATGAAATTTGTCAAAACAATTACTTAACATATATACAATGAAACAACTAACAAGATGAATGTGACTATTTTGATCAATGCTTATAATCTAGTTACATATTCAATCTAAAAAATATATAGAGAATGTAAAATCCACAGTATCACATACCCTATTAAGGATTCTTCCACTTGGAGTGGCATCAAAAAATGACATTGGAGCATGGAAAATGCAAAGATGCATTTTAGTGAAGAGTAGAGTAGCAGTCTTATAACCAGATGTGACAACAAGTATTGCTCTAGCTAGGACACATAAAGAACTTCCTATGGACAAAGCTGCATAGACAACTAGGAGTTTACTTCCTCCAACAGTTGGCTTCACATCTTTTGAAATAGGAGTTGATGAAGCCATCCAATAGTTGCTTCCAATTTGAAGAAGTTGAAACATGATTTCAGCTATCAATATGAATGGTATAAGAGCTCCTCCATATGCTATTGTGATATATTTCCAATACACTGAAAACCCAACTTTACCTTTCTCTCTTTCTTCTTCTTGAACAATCTGGCCTTTTGCCTCAAACTTGTCATCTATTTCAGCATTCTGTACTATTTTGTCGACTTCGTGTGAAAGAGCGATACCTAGAGACTCTTGTTATGTACTTATTTTATCAGATATTGTTGTATCTCCATTTGATGAATCAAGTGCAGACAAAGCTTCTCTATGAGCACCAACTAGTTTCATAAAATCAGTGCCTGAGTTGAGTAGCTCATTATACTTTCCACATTGAGTTATTTCTCCATCTTTCATAACCTTACAAACAATGCATAATTTGATAAGTAAGAAATAAAATAATCAAAATCTTTTGACTTAAACGATATAAGAATTTCTTACCAAGATAAGGTCAGCAGCAGGTAAGAACTCGACTTGATGCGTGACATAAATCACAGTCTTTGAACTTAAAAATCCCAACAAGCATTCCTACCATATGATCAAAAGAAAATGATCATTTACCAAAATAATAACACACGGGACGTGCTATAAGAAGAGCCACATTTCAGAACCAACATTTCATATTGAAGACGGGTACAAATTTCGAATGGTGTCAATGTTTGACAAGGACACTGATAAATGTGGTTACATTCAATAACTTCATGTCGGTGTCATTGTCATGTTTGTAAAGAAATGTAATGCCTAAAGTATATGCTGAAAACAATAAAAAAATAAAATGAGTTACCTTAAATAGATGAGTTCCGGTATGAGCATCCAAAGCACTAAACGGATCATCGAATAGATATATATCAGCGTCTTGATACAAAGCACGGGCAATCTGTATCCGTTGTTTCTGTCCACCGCTCAAATTTATTCCCCTCTCCCCTATCATTGTTTGATCTCCAAATGACAAAATCTCAAGATCCTTCTTTAGTGAGCATGCTTCAAGAACCTTCTCATATCTTTCCCTTTCCATATCCTTCCCAAACAATATATTATCCTCTATCTTGCTACTTTGTATCCATGGTGACTGAGCTACATAGGCCTTTATTCCACAAACCTTTACTACCCCTGATATTTTTGGTACTTCTCCTAATATACATGAAAGTAAAGTAGATTTACCTGATCCAACAGTACCACAAATAGCAACTTTCGTCCGGTGAAAAATCTTAAGATTTATGTTTTTCAATACTAAATTTGAAAAAGGTAAATCCCAAGAGAAATTTCCATCAACTACTTCAATTGCTATATCAGAACTATTACTAGTACTACCCTTTGGAAGCTTCTCAACAATATCAGACTTCATGTCATCTTGACAAAGAAAAGATGCAATCCTGTCGAGAGAAACCTTAGCCTGTGCCATCATTGAAATCGTTTCGGGAAGATTATAAATTGGTTCTTGTAGAATCTGAAATGTTGCAAGTGAAGATAAGATCTTTCCTGATTCAAGTGGTACCCCTATAAGCAAACAAGTACCAAAAGTAACCACAGACACAAATGCCGGTGCACTCCAAAATACAAATATGATCACAGATAAAGTGTATAAAAGTTTCTTTAACCAGAATTCTTCATTCTTTCTGAGCTCAGTTATCTTAGACAGAAACTTCATTTCCCATCCTTGTAGTTTAAGAATCCTCATGTTCCTTAAAATCTCTGATGTGGCCTTCATTCTTTTGTCTCTTGACACCATCAACTTGTCTTGAAACTTCTCTTGGATTGATCCTAAAGGAACATTTACCAACATTACAATGATAGTTGCAACAAACCCGGAAATCGATGCGAGTCCGAGATTTTTATACACAACAAACAAAGCTACTAAAATTTGTAGAACTACCAACCAAAGATCATGCAAATGGTAACTGAAGTCGCCAACTCTTTCTGCATCAACAGTCATGAAATTGATTATTTCGCCGCTAGTGTGGCCTTGCTTTGATTGAGATGAAAGTGTAAAAGTTTTATTATAGATGATTGTTACCAGAAGTGCTTGGATTCTAATTCCAACTTGCTGCAACCTGAAAAACCATTGTCTCTTTGTTATACACTCAAGAAGCTTTGCTACAAAAAATGCAGACACCAAAACAAGTCCTTCATTTTCAAATTTTCTTTGTCCATTAAGATATTGAACAAAATCATTTATAAGATAAGGACCTACATAAGAAGCCAATGTGTTTACAAATGCAAAAATAGCTGTCAAAAGAATCTCTTTCCAAGATGTGAATGCTAATGACTTTACTAGCTTAAATGTGGTCACTTTGTTGATGTCATTAGTATTACCACTACAATATGCTTCAAGCTTATTCTTGAAATTCTGAAAAGCGCCAAATAAGTTATCTCTTCTGTCAAGTTGAGGAACATCTTCAAGGTCTAAAGTTTTGTTCTTTCCTACAACAATCAGTGGAAAAATCCAAGAGAATGTCAGAATACTGAAAAAACCAGCATTTGAGTATGGAGTAACAGTGTCAAACCCTTTGGCTTCTTTTGTATCGCCATTCAAAAGAGGTTCTTGAAGAGTTCTATCTTTTATTCCACCCTCATTTTTCACAAGAAAACATAAGCAACAGATAAGTAACCCCACACAAACAGAAAAACCATCAGAAACCAAGTATGGAATTGGCAAAAGAGCTTGCTTTTTCATGAAGAACAATGTCCAATGTAAAGCAATAACATGAAACAAAGAGGTCAAAAAGACACCAAGTTCTGAAGAACAATGAACAGATGAGTGTCCTTTCAAGACAAACACAAAAACCACCCCAAGCAATGGTTTTGAGAGCCAAATCTAAAAGGGTCACAAGTTTTTCTTTAGAAAAACCATTTCTATACCAACTGAAGTAATCAAAGAAACAAAGCAGAAGACTGAAAGCAGAAAATGAACAAAAAATAGTCCTTGTGAAAAGGGTCTTTTGTATTCTCTTTCTGGATTCTATAGCAGCAAGTTTCTTCCACAACCATGACACTAATAAGGCCACTAACAGAAGTAGATTGAGGAAACCAGATAAGCCATGCAAGAAAACTGGTTTCACATTGATGAAAAAAGTAAGAAAAATAGTTGCTTTGTGTGCAAGAAAATGGAATGGGAAGAAAAACGACATATTGTACTTGAATTGTTGAATGAGAATTGATTAACAAGTTTCAGAACTTGTGTTATTCTATGAAATGGGGTGGTGAATGAAATGAAGATTTTTGGTTATATACAAGTTATGGCCTTAGAGACAAGAAAGGAAGAAGGAGCTAAGTACTCTAAACACAAACATTGACACGTTGATACTGATAATAATTTATGAAAATGACAATTCAATATAATTACGTCCCGATATCGATGTGTGTCCGATACTAAAATAGTATCTTCTACACGATACTAGAAGGCGAATGATGACCAATTAGAAGATTATCATCCGAAACAGATCATTATTATATATATAATTACCCAATTAAAATTTAATTAGTCTTATTAATTACTTAAGATTAAATAAGCAAATGGTCCCTATAGTTTTTTATAATTTTCTTTTTAGTCCCAAAATTTTGTTTCGCACTTTTTGGTCCCTGAAAATTATTCTATCACAACTTTTGCTCCCTAGTTTTAATCAAACTCTTGTATACTTTCACATTTTAAATAAAAATTATTAATAAATAGATAATATATTTAAATAAAAATACATATCCACATAATAATATTAGAATATAATAAAATAGTCTAACACCATTTTTTTGAATTCCATATTGCATGCAGTCATGTTCCTTCCAATTCAATTCTTGCTTATAGCATGTCATATCCTGTCTTAAATTTTATAATAATGCCATGCTTCTGCACTTTTACTTTTTTTATTGAGGAAACACGTTTACTGCATTTTATTAATTATTAGACTTAAACTCCAAGATGTTGACCTCATCATATCTAAATATAAAATGTCATGTAACTACAGCATTTGTCAGATAAGATTGAATTTCTAAGTTAGAATTTATTATCTTGAGTTTGTTAATTTTCTGTGTTGATTTTTCCCATTTCAGTTAGTTGCAGCATAGTGTGAAAGTAAGTACTAGTGATTTAGTAATTAAGCTAAGTTCATCAATGAGAATTATGCTTTCTTTATTCAATTTATCATCTCTCTATGAAATATTTGAAACTTAATGAACTAAACAAACGGGAGCCATAGGTAATTAAAAGCCCTCCACCCTTCTTAAAGTCAAATTAGATGTTTTCTCTAACGACCCCCGTCTTTATTTTCAACTCCCTAAATTTTCGGTTTTGCCTTTGGCGTACATCGGTTTGTACGAACCAAATTTTTTTGCATGCTAAAAAATTTAGGTTAATATAAACCGAAATATTGTGTTCCAATTTTTTTTCAGATTTCCTGCATAAATTCTGCATGAGACCCTCAACTTCCACAATTTATTTGAAATACTAAACGATGTCCGATTTGAGTAAAAGACCACTCGTTGGAAAGCTTAGGCTGTCAAGAATACAAATATAATTTTTGTTTTGCGGGTTAACTACCCAATTGGTTCAGTTTGTCCAAATAATGGGTACTGGTACAGAAACAGAGCAGAAACTTTTCTCAAACTTGTAGGTAGATTTTCTCATACTATAATTAATGAAATTTAACAATTCCGGTGTCAATCTTGTAGTAAATTTTGTCTTCTTTACACTAGATTAAAAATCATTAGTATACGACTTATATTCAGAGAGATATGCTAAAATTACCACAGGTATCTCTACATCAATTTTTACATTAATCTTTCTTCTTTTCTTAACATTTATGTTATTTCGGTTTATATAAACCGAATTTTTTTTCCATGTTAAAAAATTTCGGTTCATAGAAACCAAAATAAGTTGGCCAAATTTTTTCAAATCGCAAGAGGCAAAATGAGATTTTTGGGAGGTATATATCTAAAATATTTCTTCGTGTCTCCTATAGTTTCTTGCGTGTCCTTCTAAATTATCAAAATACCTCGCTCGTTACTTAAGTTGCGAACTTAGTTCGCGGATTTTCAATAAAGACAAAAAAAAGACTAAAATGGATTCCACACATGCACGCACACACCGTAAAATTCTATAAATTGAAACTTTTTTCCATTTTTTAATGGCACCTTAACTTGCAAACAGTGTTTTATTCATAAACATTCATTGGAGGTGAGGGGTACAAAACAATTTTTTTTTATAAGGTTCGCTACTTAAGTAGCGAACTGTTTTTTCTTTCTTTTTGCTATTTTACACACTCGATACGCATTATGTAACCCTCTATTTTAATTTCTTAAAAAAAAAAAGAGTTTAATTGTTGTGCACCGTCGGTGTAATTTTTTTTTACACATACATCCAATGACGCGTTGCCACATCATTTAATGAATGTGACACATCATGTGTTTTTAATTACCATACATGATGTGTCGGTATATTATTGGACGCATGTGCAAAATAACTTTACACCGACGGTGCATATAAATTAAATTAAAAAAAAAACCCTCTATTTATTTATTTTTTCGTAGTCTACTGGCTAGAAATTTCACTCTTATAGGTGGGTAAGTGGGATGACCGGAGTTCGAACCCCCGGCCCCCCACATATATAATGTAATGTCCTATAATGTAATGTAATATCCCGTGAGCTTAGCTCAGTTGACAGATATTGCATTATATATGCAGGGGATCTGGGTTCGAACTCCGATCATTCCACTTATCATCTTAAGGTGGAATTTCTAGCCACTAGGTTACTTGACAAAAAATAATAATTTTTTCCTATTTTAAATTTTTTTTTTTGGAAAAACTAAAAAAAAAATATGAGTCAGCCTGAAGCCCGTATAGGGTCGGGCCATACTTTTTCCAGCCCATTTCCCATCCGGGCTTTTTAGCCCCATTCGATGTAATCCGAAGCTTACTCGGGCCGGCCAAAGGTTGGTCTATTGGGCCGGGATAACCGGCCCAATAGACTCAACTACCAAGATAGTCCCTCTATCGTAGGGGAGGCCGTTATTTGTCTCTATCTTGGTTGGAGCCGTTCCGCTATTCGCGGGTAAAGGATAAGCTCCGTGACAGATGTGGCTGAACGAATGAGCACGTGCTAAACGTGCTGCTTAGCTGTTAAGCTATGGTGGAATGGATCAGCATGCGAGGATAGATGAGCACGTGTTTAACGTGCTGCTTATCCGTTAAGTCGAGCAAGACACGTCATTGGCTAACGTGTCGGGGAAGTGTCCCCTTATTGGGCTGTGCCCCAAATGTCGGGCAGAAGCGATTGGGCCAGCTCTTGGCCCAGTCCAGAACAATAACATAAATAAAATAATTTCCCCACAATTAAAGATTTTCCCCGTGACTAACCTTGAAATCGCACCCCACAATTAAAGAAACGAGCAATGCTATATGGTACGAACCTATGATAAACGAAAACAACGAACACGCTTATACTGCTCACATGTTTGTAAATACTATTTTTTATTTTTAACATAGTGTTGAACCTCCTTTCAAGATAGAAACATACCACTTGTCAGCATAATGTATCTCTCAAAATAGCATATGTCAACATAACCACCTCTCATCCTACTTTTTTGATATTATTATTATCACTATCAACAAGTTTTTTAATCCAACTAAAAAATTTGTTTGCTGCTACCATTTTAACCTTCAAGCATGGCTTCATCTTTTGTTTTCACCATCAAGATTTATGAATATGTATATGGTTTCTAATTACATTGTGACAAGTTTTGCTACCTCCAGCAAAAGCAGTTGGCTGAATGCAGCATCAAAGATGAAGGCCATGAACAGTTTAAATGCACCGTGTATGTGTATCTGTATTTATTTGCAATTGATAAATAAAGTAAGAAAAAAGAAAAAACCAAAGAGAAAAAGGGTCTGAATAGTTTGTTTTCCGCTTTGCCAAGGCTATTCGCGTGTTTCGTTAAAAGGTACCTTCGTACCATTAAGCATTTTCCTTTTATAAAAGAATCTTAAACTTAAATGAAAAGAATTTTAAACATTAATATGTAAAAGTAATTTTTTATATAACTTTAAATTGACATTTTAGAAAATTTAAACAAAATATTCCTTGGCAAACTGGGATGGGCTTTGTCGCCTGCTCTCCTCCGCTTCCCTTGTAAGAGGCGGACGCTTGTGTATTGATTGGTCTCATGCACTTTATTTTCATAGAACCAAACGTAATGTAAATGTTTCTTTTTCCACCCACCCACCCATATTTTGCACGAACCTAAATATTCCTTTATAATTTAAATTTCAAACACGTTTTCTTTTCGAATTATCGAGTCCGGATGGTTATCATGAGAAACCAATCATTTAAAAAGAAAATAAATTAGTAAAAATTACCACAATCTTAAAATCTGAATGCTTTAAAAAAAGGGTATTTTTGAATTTTTCTAATCCTAAGGCAGGGATGGTGGGGTGGAAAACGAAATAGTTCTTTTCTTTATGGGCCTGTAAGTTTTATTTGATAAAGTTAGTCCGGGCTTGTGGTACGGATTACAAGCCCAAAAGCCCAATAATGGATTAGAATTCAGAACTAAGTTAGATGGCTTCTCATCCCCCCCCCCCCCCCCCATCCCCACCCACAAAAAAATGGAAATATTTTATAAAAATCTTAAGCAACAAATGAGGGGAACAGGTTCACGAATTTAGTCAAAAATAAAAAATAAAAATAGGAGTTCACGAGTATTAATCCAGTTGATACTTATTTAATTAACTATTCTTTTTATTGGGCCCTTATTTTATCATAGTTTTTAACACACATTTTTACTACACTCGTTTGTATTGGTTTAAAATTACAAGTTCCATCAAATCAAATCAAATTTATATAAAACCCATATAATTAGTAATTTGGTAGGATTCTTGTGAATTCTAATTAATAAAGGAGAATGTGTTGAAAATTGCGTGTTAGAGAGTGTTGATAACACTTCTCTAATTTAATCTATATTTGAAGAGGTTATAGATTCAAACTTATTTAATTTTGCAATGTGAAGATCTACTTGGTTTAATATGTAAGTACATCAATTTTTTATAATAAAATATTAATAAGAAGAAACTATTTTCAAAAAACATTAGGCCCCATTTACTTTGTCATGGAAACAATTTCTGATTTTCTGTTAAATCATTACTAATTAATTAATGTTTGAAACTCCTTTTATATATTTTTTTAAGGTCGGACAATCATGAATTTTTTAAGAATTTCAAAATTACTGTCCCACTTTTATAATTTTTGTTTTTTCAGAAACATATAAACTAATAAACTTATAACTTATAAGGGATTTTTTTGCTTATTAATGTTTTTTATTCATTTTTTGAGACCTAAAACTTTTAAGCGATTAAATTTTTTTTTATTCATTTTTTGAGACTTAAAACTTTGTTTTAAGGTCGTCCCTGTTTGTTCCCTCCGGTTGTTTTTTGTCAAATCAAAACTTATATAATCACTTTCTCAATTGTAAAGACACTAAAGACATTAAAATTCTACTTAAAAATAACAATATCAACCATCATAAAAACGCTAAATATGATTTTCAAGCATCGATACCATAGTCATAGTCTCATAGATTACATAAGACACTTCTCCACCTTAGCAATTACCTTAATTATGAGCAAAGTGTGACACACATGCACACATATTCATTCTTTTTGCTCATAAAAAGAATGTATGGAAAAAACACAATGATAACAACAAGTGATATTTAGCATTTAAGCCTAAATTATTAACTAATGTAAGACTTGACCAGTATCCAAGAATTGAAAACATATATGAAATGTGAATGTGACTTGCAATTGGCAAATAAAGCTATATTCCAAGAATTGGCCCCTCCAACATGTAAGCTTGGACAGAATAGCATATGCATATGGTACTTTTTTTGGTCTTGATGGATTAATTTGGATTAATTCAAACTATATACTATGCCCCTCCACTTATTTTTTGGCCATATCAAGATCAAAAGGAACAAAATTCATATATGTTATGTTTCTACAGTGTACACTATAATTGACTAGACTAAACTGTATATAAAAGGCACGTCCTTCAAAATTTAAGAAATGATATTTACCCAACAGCTTCATGCATTCATAAATAATGATAAAGTGTCACATTGATCAAACAAACTATAGGAGTACTGCTTTATGTTATGTCAAAAATAAAGTCCAAAATTATTTTTGAATCTTTATTAGTATGATCTTTCTTTTTTCCTGTGGTTGGGTCTGATCACCACATGCACAAGCACAATATTTCTTTATTGTTGTTTGACTTTATTTTTTTAATGTGTCTTGTAAATATATATGTTAGTTAGATATGTTTTTTTTAAACAAAATAAACTCATTGCATTTCATTCAATGTAATAGAAGAGATACAACTGAGTGGATAGTAATGATGAACACTAGAGTTAGACTAAAATAAAGACGCTCTAGCAAGATTGTGAGCAACTCTATTGGCTTGCCTCCTAACATAAGTTATATTGTAATTAACATTAGAATTGCGAAGTGAACTACAAGTTGAGAGCAAAGTGTCAAGCTCATTCGCATACAAATAGTCATTACACAAAGCATTTACAACCTGTTGACAGTCACTTTCGATAATAACTCTCTCAAAGCCATTAGACAAAGCGAGAGCATGCTTCATTGCGGTAGCTTCACCTTCAGTGGCAATAACTACAAAGGGAAAAATCATAGTATGTGCTTGAACAAAGGAACCCAAACTATCACTAAATACCGATACTAAATTTCCCTTCTATCATGACAATAGCTCCATCAACATTACACTTCAACCAATTTGTAGAAGGTTTCTTCCAAGTAAGCACATGAGTAGGTGTAGGATCCGTATTAAGCATATTGCGGCACCAATTAAAGTCCCGGATCGGGTTGGAAGAAAGCCTATAAGAGGCCACTGGGTTCGCTTGTTTCTTCCAAATGCATTCATTACGTGCACGCCAAATACTCTTAAGTACGGCAGCAAAGAGAGATTGTTTAGTTTCTTCCATACTTGAAATAGTGGAGAAGATAATAGAAAAAAAAAAACTACCACTTTGATGGAACTGGTGCTCTAAACTTTGCCAAATATTTACCTCCTTCCAAGACGAGCTAGTGACATATGTTAGAGAATAAAAAGTAGAAGTTTTATTCGAAAATAATAATTTTTATATTTGGTGCTTTAATATGTTTTTTTTTTTGGTTTACTGCTTTAATATGTACTCCCTCCGTCTCAAATTATAAGGGAAAATAAAAAAATCACACTTATTAAGAAAAAGTAAAACATGAGAATTTGAAGTATGTTTTTGTGGGTTTTTCTTTGAATAAGTTGCATAAGAAGATGTAAAAACAATTTTTATTGGTTGTTGTTTATTGAGAAAATGAGAGAGAGAAGAAATTAAATGCAATTTGCATTTAATTTTATGAAAATAAGGAAAAAAAACATTCTTGAAAATGATTTTTCTCTTATAATTTGGGACAAAAAAATGGGCTTTTTTCCCTTATAATTTGGGACGGAGGGAGTATTTTAGTAGGCACATGTTAACATTTATTAAAAAAAAATATTTTAGATGTAACTTCTATCAATTTTTTTACGATGGAGTCGATGAGAATCGAATATAGAACATTTCGCATATTATTCAAATTTTTACCACTAAATTAATGTTTACCAAAATTTTGAATCATTTACTATTAAACATTATTATAGTGTGTAGTCGTTGCTGATCTAATATATTTTTAGAGTTTAATTGTTGTGCACCGTCGGTGTAAATTTTTTTACACATACATCCAATGACGCGTTGCCACATCATTTAATGAATGTGACACATCATGTGTTTTTAATTACCATACATGATGTGTCAGTATATTATTGGACGCATGTGCAAAATAACTTTACACCGACGGTCCATATAAATTAAATTCATATTTTTAATATAAATGAGAATCGAATTGAGAGTAAAATATAAATTAGGTCGATATTTTACAAATTCTCATGTTGAGTTTATTAAAAGATAAACAAATGAGGTCGTTCATGTTCTTGCAAATATGACCGTATCCTTACCTAGTTTCCACTGATATTCTTACATGTATCCAAAATATTATCATGAATGAAATATTATAAATTTATAAGCTTATTTTCATTAAAAAAAAAAGTATAAATTAGGTCGAATTATGTTTTGCAAGATTTATTAAAATTTTTTTTTTTTTGCCAAGTAGTCTAGTGGCTAAAAAATTCACCTTAAAGATGAATGAGTGGAGTGTCTCGGGTTCGAACTCAGACTCCTACACATATAGTACAATGTTCCTACCAACTGAGTTAAACTCACGGGTAAAAAATATCTAATTTATTTGATGTATAATATACTACATGAGTTATTGATATTAACCAACAACATGATCTCTCTCTAGTAATGTGAGATATTGAGAGTGAAAGAGAGTGATGGAGAAGAACATAGCACATGCATGTCTGCACCACCCTCACCATCCACATACCCAAAACCAATAGTTGTGTGTGTTTGAGATAATTTGCGTTCTATTCGAGGATTTAATTTGCTAATAGTAGCTTACACAAATCAATCTTTAACGAAAATACATTTGCTACTCCTATCACACTAGTACTAACTTACTCCCTCTATATTAGTAATTATTTAATAGATTTAAAATATAATTTGTTTTCACTTATAATAAAACATGGTTACATTATAAGGCTAAGCTCTTACTATTGAGTTAGTACTTAGTACCTCAAGTGTAAAAAAAAAAGAAATTCTTGTTAATTTATTTTTTTAATGACATGAATAACATTAATTAAATGTTGGCACATGTGTGTTCGAGCTTTTAAAAACTTATGTTGAATTAAGGAGTATATATATGTGATCAAACAGATTTGAATTGAGTTATGTAGTCGGAAAAGATTTGGCCAAGATCGGACGGTACAAATATAAAGAAAATTAAATCAAACAGTGTGACAACTATATATTTTGATCATCTCCGACAGCTAAATCTTTTTTATCCGAATGACTATATGCAATTCAAATCCGTGATGAAACAAATGATACTATTGAGGCCTACTTTTTTTTTTAAAAAAAAAAAAAAGAAAAAAAAAAGAGGAGTAACATATGATACTAGTAACTTACTATTGCACAAAATATAAACTGTATGACAGCTATATATCTGGACCATCTAATTTTAATCCGACAGCTAAATCTTTCTTAACTGAATGACTGTATGCAATTCAAATCCGTGATGAAATATCCGATACTTTTGAGGCCTACTATTGAACAATAGTATGATACTACTAGTAAAAAGGAGAGTTGCACAAAATTTAGAGAAGTGATGAGTGATGTGATGATCAGTAATATTGGAGTAGAATCTTACCGAGAGAGAGAGTTTAGTTAGAAAAAAACACAAAGAAAGGAAGAAATTATAAAGACTGCAGGACAGACAGGGAGAGTGCAGAAAGAAAACCAATTAAAATGAATAATCTGACAACATGATTCCCACACTTGTTCCTTCCAAACACTCTAAACGATAAAGCTTATTCTCTTACCATTTTTAATCACCTGTTTTTCTCTTTATCTTCTTAATCCTTACCAATTTCGACTCTCACCCAACCACATTCATCCAACAATATAATTCTGCACCCTTTTCTATAACCACTCTTAACTCTACTACTCTACTCTTCCTTTTTTTGACTCTCATATTTCTTCCCACCAAATGCATAAACTATTCTTTGTTTAAAGATAAATGCCATTGCTATGCATCAAAAGGTAAAAAGAGATAAATTAGCATCAATTTTTTATTTAATTGGTAAACAAAAAATTTATCTCTTTTTACCTTATAAGTTAGCATAATTTTTTATTTAATTGGTAAAAAGAGTTAACAATAATACATACAAAAAATTGACCAAAATCATAAAAAAAAATTCATATTGGAGTAAAAAAAAGTTAACAATACATAAAAAAACATCTCTAAATTCCTATTCTCTAAAAATACAATCAACCATACACTAAGAGTCTATCTAAGACTTAGTTATTTCTATTGGAGGCCGCCCAGGGTTACCCGCGATTGGAAATGGCATAACCAGAACAGGAGTAGGGAGATAAGGAGGCATTGGAGAGAAGTAGGCATGATCGCCAACCAAGGCAGAGAAATCGAGATAATCAATCGGAAGAGGGTTTAGTTAGGAGTCCGGGTTCCATAGGTAAGTTGAAGGAAGGGATCTATCACGGCTAAACATCACTCGTGGCTAAACATCACTGGAACGGAGCGGAGTCACTCGACTTAGAAGATGAGATTGAGCTCTATTTCTTATTCATAATATACGAGAGGAGAGTCACAAGCCGATAGGTGAAAATATTCAAGATAACTATAGAGCGGAATGCTTGTGCTCACATATCCAAAATCATTTAAATTTAAAATAATTAATTGATTAAAAAAATAAAAAATTACACAAAATTTTATTGTTTTTTTAAAACCAAACCAAATTACCTTAAAAATTTAATATTTGTACCCTTAATTTTCACTAAAATACATGCACATTACTCATTATTAGTGGTGATTTAATATTATATATGTATGTATATGACTTTTATAAATCTAAGTTGTCTTATTCCTCCATTCAAAAAAAAAAAGTTGTCTTATTCCTTCTCCTCCCTATTGTCTCCAGTACCATGTTCCCCTCTGCAACAAAATAATATACTACTGTCTATCTGGAATTTAACTTTTCTGATGGTGTTACGTGTTCAAGAATTGTGTAAAAATACAATTTTTTTTTCTTTCTAGCTATCCCGTTATTATATTATAGAAATTATAGAAATAGTAGTATATATCATTTATTTATAAAAAAAATAAAATCAAAATGAGAAATTATCATTAGTAAATGTAATACTATCATTTATTTTTATTGCTTTTCTTCTATATATAGATGAAAAAATAAATACCACATAAAATTCACACACATAAATAAGAGATTTTGAACTCAAAAAGTTTGATCTAGTGGTAAAAATATAGGTCTTGAATCCAAGAGGTTTTGGGTTTGAACCCTACTAGCAGGGCCGGTCCCGAATATTTGGAGGCCCTGTTTGAAAATTAAAAATGGATTTTTAATAAAATTACAATTTTTTTAAAAAATCATTATCTATTTAAATTGTAAATAACATCAAAAATAGTCATCATAGTAAATAATATCTAAAAGCGACATATTTTAATCAATAACATTATAATACATCTTCAATCTAATATTATTATCAACTTTACATTTTCTTCGAAAAAAAATAATATTTCTTGTAATGTTGCTTTTTTTAAAAATCAACCGCAAAGTTACTTATAAAATTAAGAGTTTGTCTATTAAATTTTCTATTTTTTGAGTAATAAAATATTTTTAGTAATAACAAAGTCATTAATTTTTTTTACGTATATAAATTTTTTAATAGACTGATATAAACAATTAGAGATCCTTAAATGTTTGAGGCCCCGCGCGGTGGCTCACCTCACCTTGCACACCCACACGGCCGGTCCTGCCTACTAGTGTCTTTGGAGGGAGATAGATGTTTTATAGGCGCTCTTTCAACCCTAAAGTTTTTTCTGCCTTAAACCGGGGCATGATCCCATCACCCTAAATTTTCGTAATAAAAAAATGTTGAATTTAAACTCAGGACACTGTAGACATCTAACCTAACAATTTTAGCAATTGCATGTCAATTGAACTAAGACATGGATTATGCATTATTCTTTCTATAAGTAGAATATTATATTTGTCTAGACTAATTAAGTGTCCTTAGTTGAAAGCCACCCTTTGTTTGTCTGTCCTGGCCTCATTCAGTGTTTTCTAGGGTTAAATAATGCCATGACTGGTCTTTGACTCTTTGTAATCGGTTTTGGTTTTATGTGCTTTCCATCTCCTTTTACCAGCACATTTCACCCCATGTTGCAATTATTTAATTCAAAGCACAATCTTCACCCAATAATATGCAAGACTCAACATGCTAGCTAGCTAGCTAGCACTTTTTAAGTCAGATTTGTTACTCGTCATTATAAAAATATACTACTAGCATGCACATATAACATTCTTCGAACATGCTTAAATCTTTTTCAATATATTAGTATATAGATTACTTTATTTTTGATTAATTATTAATTAAACCTCCGTTAGTTTGAAAATGTACGATGTAACACCTACATATACACGGTGGAAGTTCCGTTACTCAACATTATTATATTTTGTTATAATTGTACTTTTCATCTTTCAACTATTGCGATCGTTCGATTTTAATCACGTTTTTTAGTGATGGTTTTACCTCTTATGTTTTTCTCCTTTGTTATTTTGTATTACCCTTTTAATTTCCTCTAAAATTTAGGATAAGTTGGCATATATCATTTATTGGTGTGACTTTTATTAAAATTGAAATTAAATGCCAAAAAATGAGCACATACACATGAAATCCAATGAAACCTCTAATTAGGGTTTCATAGTAGTAAAAGATTATTTATGTGGTACTCGTATAATATTGTAGTCCAACATGATGAGGACAAAAAACTGAATCAGCACTAAATTGCTATGTCCCATAAAAGAAGAAAAACGATGAAAGTGAACAATGTCATTGCCCTTCTTTGAGTTCTTTTATCATTGTGCTAGCTGAAGTGACATTGTGAGAGATAGGAGTATATCTTACACTCAAGAGTCAAGAAGCAGTGAAATATTTATTTTATTTTATAAAATTAATTTAATCAAAGTAATCAATAATTATCGAGTGCATGTCATGATACATACACTTTATTTCACATCCTAAAAAGAAAAGGATTTTACTTTCAAAATTTGCAAGTGATGGCTTCTAAAAACTGTTTTTGGCTTTGTGTTGATGACTTTTGACCGACAACTAATCTTTAACCTATTATTGGTCGATAGTATTTTTTTTTTAAGACAACAAGTTCATAGCATTTCATTAATCAATAAGTGTTCAATACAATTTGGTTTGTCAACCAATATTTGGGGACTAGCTACACATGTGACCGCTTTAGCTAAACTATGAGCAACCTCATTTGCTTACCTCCTAATAAACTCAACACTAGAGTTAACATAAAAAACGTTGAAAAGTCTTCTACAATGTGAGATGATTTCTCCAAACTCGGTAACATCATGATTATTTGAATGGAAGCCATCTATCACCAACTTCGAGTCAAGTTCAAAATCCACCGGTCCTAAATTTAATTCATGAACCCAAGATAGCGCTGACAAGAAGCCAAGAGCTTCGCCGACACGAACATCACAAATTGGTGAGAATTGATCAAGCTTCGCTAACACATAAGCGCCTTTCTCATCTCGAATACAAACACCTATCCCAACTCTATTATTATGCGATGAAAACGAGGCATCAATATTACATTTCACTCGCCCATTGGTCGATAGTATTGTTTTTGCATTCATTGGAGCCGGTCAAACATCACCACTTTTTTAACTTTTATTTTTATTTACTTTTTATATATGATTTTTTTTATATACTTTTTATATATGATAGAAAATTTAGATGATTTGGTGTTTTCGGTGTTTCTGATCAACATTTTTAACTCTATTTTTAAATTAACTCGTGTATTTTTTTTAACTTTTGAATGATTTTTACAGTTATGTTTAAGACATTATAAAAATATTTCTTACAATTTTTTTTTTATCAAGAGGTGAACTTATTTTTTAAATGCATGAGAGATGAATTCTATATGAATTTTTTGAATATGTCACTTAAGTATTTATATTTAATTAATCTTTTATATTTATAGTAATTTATATTACATTTTTCACAAGGAAATTGAATTTATAAAATAATGATAAATAAGTTTTTGGTTTCTATAAATATTTTCAATTTTTTTAAGTTCATATAAAAAATTTCAGCAAATTTTTTATCCTTCAAATATTTTCTTTTACAATTTTTAAGTCAGCTGAACCACCTTTACATACATATTATTGGCTTTTCTACAACAAACTTAGATACTATAAGATGTATCAAAGAAAATCAAATGAGAAAAAGGTGAAAAAGACGACATAGGGAGTTTATAGAAAGGAAAAAATACTATGTGAAAGAATATATGGTGGAGTTTGAGTTCAAATTCTGGATTTACCACTTCTTTATATTTATTAATGTGTGAGTTTTATCACTAGACTACTAACTTAAAAGAAAGGCAATAAAGTCAATTTTTTTTTGTGAATAAATACTATAACATTAGTAAATTATTCTTTATCTTTTTTTTTACAATAAATTATTCTTTATCTTAAAAATAGAGTATTGTTATTTTGATACACATGCATATTTGACATGAAAATTTGACAATTTAGATAATTAACACAGTTGAAACATATGGTTAATTAATATAACAAAATGTTACACTTTAGTATTAATTATTCACTTCAATTAGTCATGATTAACATAAAGCAAGAGGAGAAAAGATCACATACAAAGAAAGAAAAAGAAGCTACTTCAAGTCACTAGCCAACCAAACTCTCAGAGACCCAGGTATTTAATCCAAAAAAATGTTATCGGTTCAAACACAAAAGAGATTGCTTCTCTCACTCATAGAGCGAGCAGGGAGACCATGATTTTTACCCAAATACTACTTCCAAAAGAAAAATTTCACCCAATCAAGACTCACATATAAGATTCGCTTTGCAAAGATTATCTTATTACGGGAGTTTCAAATAGACACACAACATCATGTCAAACTAACAACAACCCTAACCTATCTCTCCTACTCACTCCCACCTCAATAAAGCTCTCAAAGAGACCTAAAATCCTCTGAGGACGCACCAAATCAAATTCCAACCAACTAGAAATAATATACCAAATAAGAAGAACACTGCTACAAATAGTGAAAAGGTGATCCACCGACTCAGTCACCAACCCACGGGCTCCCTAATCACCCGACATCATCCAAATTGTGTTAAAAAATACATGATATTTATTAACCCTTAGTTGTGTTCTAATATATATTGCGGAAAAAAATTCAAAATTATCGTTACTTATATTTAATTGATAAGTGAATTTATTAGTTGTGATATTTTGTTATATTTATTAATCATCCACGAAATACAATTAATTCTAAATTGTGCTAACCATCTAAATTAGCGTCAAAATTCGAATGTATCTTTCAAAATATTATTTCTCTAAAAATTATATGTCATAACTAATAAACAAAATGTTTTGTACTATATTCTCCCTACCCCATCACCAAGAAAAATCACATCACATTTGTTTGTATTCTTCATAATTTACAATTTTGCATATTGTTAAAACCCCTTGTACCCGTTTTGAAAGGTATGCATGCATGCTTGCTACCTTTGAAATTGAAAGCGATTTCATGTCTTAGTGAAAAGCTTTGGCATTTGAAGACAACAAATGTATACAAAGACAGATAGGGAAGAAAAGGAAAGGAAATTTAACTAGTTTGGGATTCACAATATCTAATGTCATAATGTCACATCCTAATATTCGTTCCTTAATTGTTTGGACACTAAATTCAAATCTAGTAAATCTTAAGTAGAAACAAAATTCAAGATTTGCTATGAATTATTCTAGTAATTTATATGTACACCTAAACTATGCTAATTAATTCTAAGTTGTGTAATGTTTGAGAAATTATTATACAAAAAAGGTTAAAAATGGAAGATGAACCTGACACCTATTGTTTTCATTGTCAACCAAAACATTCTATTGGTGGCCATATTTTGACAGGCAAAGATTCTCTTAAGATGTCGACCATTCGTTGATCAATCACACATGGTAATTTTGTCCACAAAACCACCACTATTGTGCATCAATTACTGTATTATTAGTATTATCAACCATTTTAGTGTGTATATTTGGTATTAGGGTGGATACGTCAGAATTACGATGATCCACAGTAATTTTTTAAAATCTATACTTTGTAGCTTATGTAAAATCGCGGTGAATCATAGTGGTTCAGATATATCCACCGTAATATTAAAGATAGACTTAATCTATGAAAAGAAAGATCAATACCAAAATGAAAATATGCTTGTAAATTTCTCATGGACTATTGGATCTTTACTTTTATTATTAAATTAGATTAGATATTGTATTTTATTTTCATATAAAAGGTGCTATTAGAAACTTATAACAAATAGATCATAATTAGATTAATGCTTGCAAGCTAAGAATTTCCAATTACTCAAAGAAGACATTTGAACCCACATTTCAAACCATAGGTGCAGTGTACATGTGCAGAGACAATTTGATGGAAATAAAAGGAGAAAATTTATGGCCCATGATCTGATGTGGAGTAGGAAAATAATATCGTTGATGGCCCATTGACTGAAATAATATTCATAGGTAACAATCATTAGTTGGTTCATTGGTGATTAACGTTGAACTTGGTAGGGAGAATCACGATTCGATCCCCGCAACTGCGATCGAGGAGGCTGAAACCATGTCATGCCAGAACTGACCCCGAATCAGATTAAACTAATAGTGAAAGAAAAAAAAAGGAATCATTGTTATAGGTACGAAGTTTTTGTTTAACATTGACTAATCTCTCAGTAAAAAAACTTATGAGGCGCATAATAGGAATTCTCTCATTCTAAACGAATTTTCCTATATGTAAGAACCAAAGATCGACTATTTGGTCCGGTCATCTGTTTAATGAATCCAACCTTTATCACTTGAATCAATTCAGTGTTACTAAATTTTCCCTTTTACCTCATAAGTTTGTCAAATTTATTCCCATGTCATCTATTCAGTTTTTGTTATATGTGAAAAAAAAATTAAGAAAATATTATTGTTAATAACAATGACATAAATGATCATTTTATAATTGTGTGAGTTGAGATTTAAACTTTGTTTCATCAAAAAGAAAAAGATTTAAACATCGTTCGTTGAGGTTATAAAGTCATATTCTTACCACTTAATTAACACCTTAGAGATGTTTTTTTTTAACAGCAAATATATTATTATAAATAACCGGTCTCTGCACAAACAAACACTGGGAAAAACGGAACTACAAAATAAAGGCGCCGTATATAAGCGAAACACAAATGAAGAAAACCAAAACAGACACCACCTAATAGAACCCTACTTCTAATCCCATTCTTAGAAGAAGACTCCTCAGCGTCCAAACCACCGATGAAGACATCAACCCGACACGAAAAGAAGCCTCTAGACTCTAACTTCCGATCTCGAATCAAAAGTGATCGACCCAACAGAAACACCTCGGAGATGTGATTAAAAAAAAATTAACACCTTGGAGTATATGGTATAATTAGATTTTACTAGGTATATAAATTTTGTGATATCATAATAATAAAAATTAATACTTCCTGATCTCATATATATAAGCAAAAAAAAAAAAAAATTAGATTCATTAAATAATTAATGTGTCTAATTCACATTATGAACCACATAAATTAATTATTCAATTAATCTAAAAAAAATGAATATCCTTTTTTATAAAAAAAAAAAAAAAAAACTTGGTATCCGGGTTTAGGACCAACTAATCCACTTGCGTGAGCCCCATTTAAAGCCAGAGTTTTTTGCTTTGTATGGACTTAGCCTACTGAAATTGGCACCAGGAAATCGAACCTGAAACCTTGAGAGAATCATACTCCAAGGACCTAAGCCAACACCACGATCAGCCCAAAGTGGGTTAATTTTTTTTATAAGACTGAAGGAGTACATTTTTAAGGTATAATAGTAAGATGATGAAACATTTTAACAAAAAAAAGATGATGTAACATTGTAACTCATAGAGTACATGCACTAGACATAAATCTTATCATATCTGTAGAATTTGTATGGAATAATTCAGACTGTTGAAACATCTTCTGCTTTAATTTTGTTTTTCATTTTCATATGATAGGCAAAAAAATATTTTGATTGTTTATGTATTAATTTTTTCAACTAAAATTAAAATATCAATATTTATTTATTTAATATTTTTTTTTGAAGGAACATCATCAATATTTGTTGTTATTATAAAAAAATAAATACATGTATTTATTTCCATCAAAACCACCTCCGCAAAAATCTTTCGTATAAGCTTTTCAACAGCAACAAATTTTTGAAGTTCTTCTTTCTTGATTGCCGCAACCCTGCGTATAAAAAAGAGACTTCGATTTTAGTTAAAACTTCACTCGTAATAACCTCCATGGCCACCTCATTTTGAAGACTTAGAATACATTTATTTTGGTACAATGGAGATTTATAATTTTCTATTAAGGTTTGTTATGTAATTAGCACTCCTATTTTATATTAGATGTTCCAACAACAAATATGTTATTTTGTCACTTTGCAAGAATTTTAGTTGATGTTGGCCTCACAAAAATGCTTTATGATTTTTTTTTCTAGATATATATTAGAGAGAAGGTTTTCCAATTTAAGTTTGTGTAAGACAACATGCTCAACTAGGTAACTAATGGAAGGGATGTGAGACAATAATATTCTCTTCTTCTCAAATATTTGGTCCTTTTATCTTTTTAGTTTTGTCCCAAATTTTTAGTCTTTTTAAGAAACTAATGCACAATCAGTGATTATTTACCATTTATACCCTACTAAAGCTAAAACATTAATTAAATATATTTTATTTTTTTTAATAAAGTAAGGATAAAAATGACTTAACTTATTAATCTTTATCATTTTTTAATCTCCTTGTAAAATTCTAAAATGATTAAAATTTTGGGACGGAGGAAGTAGTAAAACAAAATAAACAAAATCATGATTGGTAATATATTCCTATTAACTTTCGTGGCGGATTGAGAATCCAAAGGAGTGTAGACAAATTTTCTAAAAATCATGTTGAGAATCCAACTTTATTCCATAAACTCTTATAACATAAGATTTGAAAATTTTATCTAAGCATTTGGAAGACTCGGTAGATGATGATGATGATGATGATATATTGAAGATACTCCATATGTTGTCCTAACAAATGATTGTTCTCTATTTGATCGGAGATTGTTTGATTTCTGCAACTTCCCTTTTTGTTTTTTTTTTTTTTTTGCAAACACTGCTTATTATGTACATTGAATATCAATGGTAATTTATATATACTAAAAATGTTTATAGTTACTAACTGAAAAATGAAAAATATATCGGTCAATAAAGAAAATATTAATATTACTTTTAATAATTTAAAATGTAATCTTTTTTTTCTTACACACATTTTGCAGAGTCGCAAACAGTAACTATAGTCTATACACTATAGTAACGGTTAATCATAGGAGGAAGCATGATCACAAATTATTATTTTTTTGACAAAAACATCATCATAAATATTTGAATTCGTTATTTGGGTGCACATAATAAAAATACATATTAATTAATTATATTAAAAATATATACTCCCTCCGTTTCAAATTACTTAACATTTTAGAAGAAAAAAAAAACAAGAAATTAATAAAGTGTATTTTTGCACCTTATTTTCTTATTATACTCTTATTTTAATTCACCAATATTTTTTTCACACACTTTCTCTTTCAAATAAATTTAAACCAAATTTTTTTAAAAAAAAAACAAACTTTTATACGAAAAAGTTTAGTAAAAAAGAAGATACAATAAAAAGATTTAAAATAAGAAGGAGAGTATAATAGATAAAATATAACCTTAAATTATCAAAACGACAAGTAATTTGAAAAAATAATTTTTCTAAAACGTCAAGTAATTTGAAACGAAAATAGTATTATTTAGTTTCTTTCTTTTTTCTTCTTTTCTAAATGTGTGAATGTGTTAAAAATAAAATGATCAAATAGTTATGCCCAACTAAATATTTACTTAATTATTGTTTATTGTTTATAAGTTATAACCTTTGAGAAACTACTACTCCTATATTGCAAAAATATATTTGAGAACTATGAATACTCAAAAAAAAAAAAAGGGCTCATAACACTTTATCCTGATTGCTTTTTACCGTAATTTTAGTTGTTAGCAACTGTGCAAAGTCAAGCTAGATATAACTCATGTTAGTAGAGTCTAATAGAGTTGAAAAATAATTTTTTTATTTATTTATAATAAACTGGAGATCGAACTCAGGATTTATAACATACTATCATAGTATCATTTATTATTGGATCAAACTTAGTGGCTTAAGTTAAGTAACTTTTATTTATAATTTATAATTAAGATGAGTATCATTTTAAGCCTCATTTTAATATGTAAAAATAAATTTCCTTTTATTACTTTTTTTTAACACAAAATTCGTCATATATATTCTATGAAGGGAGTCCACTGGCCAGGGAGTGATATGATTGCACTCATGCGTTGAATGTTTTACTTTTCCGTAACAAAAGTTAGTCAAAGTGATTATTTGTCAAAAAATGTAGAACGTGTCCATCAACGTTTTCTGCATACACACATCTTTTATTTGTAAAGATATTGTAAAATTCAATTTCTTATTCACATCATAAAGTCCTTCGGGTGGACCGTTTTCTTCCTTCTCCCAGCTCATATCTTAGCTTTTCATTCCACTTCTTCTCAAACACAGATCCATATCCATTGTTTCATAAATAACTTTTTTTTTACTAGAATGTTTGATAAATAATTTTTTTAAAGTAATTTAATAAATAACAAAAATTGGTTATAGTGGTGGCTGGTCAACGGCCTGGTCAATGCCAGACCATGTAACCATGGTGAACTCCGACAACAAGGCAAAAATCGGATCAACCGTTACGGGATAGAAGCTTTAGCACTCAATTTGTCATTGTTACTGCTTCTCTCGTCCTTTTTAACTCTCGATTTCACTCTTAGCAAACTGACAGAACATAAAGACCGATTGATCAATATGAATCTCGAGAGTGGATGGTTGACTGCCACCCCATTATCCTTCCCCTCTTTATTCCCAAGTAAAAGGTGAGTCTTATGTATAAGTTTGTTGATTGCGATCTCACACACTAATTCCTATAGGTGCTCGTAGTAGGCCGACCGCCCTACCTAAAGCCACCCCCATATTTTTTTTGGGTGAAGAAGCCACCCCCATTTTAATTTAATAATAAATATAATATGATATATTTAAACTATTATCTGATTTTAATAAGAAAATACTTATTTAAATAATTTATCTTTTTATTTTTTTCCTAAAAAATTATAATAAAAACCAGTATTTTATTTCAAACAAAAAAAAGTTTTAAAATAATCCACAATACAATTTATTTATAAAAATAATAATATGTTAAACAAAAAAATAGTTTTAGAATAATCCAAAAATACAATTAATTATAAAAATAATAAAATAAAAATGTGGTGTAAATTGTTAAAAAATATGATAATATATGTCGCATATGGTAGGGGAGATGGGGTAACTAGGTGGTTAAAGTTTGGGTTTGGGACTTCAGATAGGCATCAGAGTTATCTTCAGTTGATCTTCAATTGTTGGAGGAGGTACGAGAGGCGATGGTTGGAGCTCATTTCTTTAGGGGTTGCAGATGTTGGGTCTTGTAAACTTGAGACTAGTGGAAGCTATTCAGTCAAGTCCACTTATTTGATTCTCACGAGTAGTGGCGTTGTGATTGAGACAAATCCTCTTTGGCTAGGCTGTGGGAATCTTGGGCGTCTTCTAAAAAGTTATTGTCTTCTCTTGGCAACTTATTTCGGATAGGGTGCCAACAAAGCAAAACCATTTGTCTTTGGGTAATTAGGGATCATGATGATATATACTTTATGTGTGTTATGTGGAGAGGTAGTGGAGTCGGTTGATAATTTCCATGCTATTTTAGGTCTAGGATTGGTTAATTAGGAAGAGTAATTAAGTTATGGTGATTGTGTATCTGAAATTCCCGAAATAATTTAATCTTTGCGAGAGGAATTGTTTATCTCGCAACACTTTGGTTGATAAGGTGAAACTTTCATCTTAAAAGTAATTTTTGGCTAAAAATCCTAGATCTCTACGCTCCTTCTATGAGTGGAGGGTGCAACCTATTTTAAAATAATATTTGATAAAAATAACATAAATTATTTAAATCTCTTTGAATCTTATTTCGTTAATCGTTTTTTCTCTCTAATGTTATCTGTGACACATTTTCCTCTTAATTACATTTTTTTTAACATCCTAAGCTTAAGTTTTAAGCAGCTATATTATTTTAGGAAAATGTTAACAATATTCTCGGGGCATTAGACAAACTTATTAATAAGAAAATTTTGTCTTGAAACTTGTGCATTCAATATCTGATAAGTGTAAAAAAAATTACAAACATTAATTTTATCCTTTTTTTTTGGCATGCTTAACAATGTTTGGAGCATTAGTTAAGCTTATTAATAAGAAAATTTTGTCTTGAAAAACTAGAGCATTAAACATCTTAAAAGTGTAAAAAAATTATTTTTCCAACATTAATTCTATATTTATTTTTAGTATGCTTAACAAGTATCCGAGACACTATTTAGCATGACTCATTATTTTATTACCTAAGTGCATATCAACATATTTAAACAAGGAAAAGAAGGGAAAAAAAGTTACTAACATTTGAAGTTTTCCAAGGGGCATACCTTATGTACTCAACAACTCCCCTAAAATAGATGTATATACAAATGTAGCAATTTTTTTTTTGGAAACAAATGTAGCATGTTATTAGAGCAAAAAAGGAAAAAGAAAAACACAATTAAAGGCGCTAATATGATTATGAGTTGCTATCTGAGTGGACAGAAACAAAAGTGGTGAATTAGGTGTGAAAGGTTGGGAGGCGATTAATCTAATCTAAAATTCTAAAATATAAACACAAAAAGGGTTAGTGCTAAGCTGTCCCAGGATGGAAGTACTAATAATATCAATATAGATTTTGTTAAGGAGCGTATCAGGACGCTCTAATATTGATTTTATTTAAAGAAATAATTTATTTAAAAAGTTAAATATCGATTCTATATGTTTTTATAAAAATTTGCTATATATGAAATCCTTAAAGAATATCCGAGAATACTCATTAATTTTTTCAAAAGAAGTGATCGTACCTGGATCAGAGATGATCTCGTGGTGCTCCTCTCCCATTCTGGTGGATGGGATGAGTGTTGTGTAGTTGCTCTGACGCTCAAGTCGGTAAGAGTGTGAAACAGAGGTTTTCAGAGTGTAGAATAATGTATCTGACTCCTCTGCATGAGAGGAGTATATATAGGCGTCGGCGCTAGACCAAAACCGTTAATTGACATGTTTAATGTCATCAATGGTTGTCGAAAAATGGCTGGAGAGCCATGATGAACATTAAATACCCATCATTTCGATGTCGGATGTTACGATTGCGCATGGTAGATTGTCCGTTGACTTGACTCAAGTCTTCGTAGGTTGTTCTATTGGACACTGCTCGACAATCCAGTAGAAAGATCTCCACAGTGATTGGACCTTAGACCCAATCCAAAACAAGAAGTAACAACATTTTTTATGCATGTTCAAATTTGCAATTCTCCACTTCTTTGCACTAAAAAAAGTGGATGATTTATTTTTCATAAAAAGCAAATTAGGGAAAAGAAATTTAAAAAAAAAAACATATTTTGACCAATAATATAAAAGTAGAGAGGGTGATGGAAGAAAAAGAAAAAAAGAAGGCACATATTGTTTATGGTAATAGTTATAGTTGGGGTTCCTTTTAGGGTGTGTTAGCTTTATTTTGATATAAAGAAAGTGTTTTAAGTGATGAGGAATCCATGTCGTCCAAACACTTGAGACAAAAAATAAGGTTGAGAGAGAAAGAGAATAGAAAAGCAGTGTTTGCTTTACGACCCAGAAAAGGAGATTTCAAAACACAACTATAAGGCTAGCTTAGGAAATTGCGTGGTTACTAACCCAACCTTAGTTGGTGTCTATATTTTTTTTTAAAAAAATTTTTGGTACAATGTTATTATTATGTTTGTGTTGTGTCTATATTTAGTGCTTGAAATTGGGTTCAGGGTGCAACCTCAACCCCACAATATTCTTCCTTCTTTTCCTCTTGTAACTATTATTAGCCACACCTTAATCTTTTCTACACTAGTTTTATGCCAATTCAGTAGGGTTTTTTTTGTGGGGCTTTCAAAACCCCCATTTGATTATGACCTAGCTATTTCCATTCCTCCCTCCATGTATCTCTATAGATCTCTCTCTCTCTCTCTCTCTCTCAACCACAATATATACCTCATTCTCTTCTCTCCATATCTCTCATTCACTCTTACTCTCTAAAATAACTAGTGTACTAGTACCACTACTACTATACATTTCTCACCTTATAATTCATTCTTCTCTATAGCTAGCTACCACTCTTTTTGTCCCTTTATTTCTCCCTATCCTCTCCACCAATTCCACCATCTTCTTCATATCTCAATCATCACAACTCAACAAAAAAAAAACACAGTATTAGTCATATTCATATGTTTAGCTATCTTTGTTTGATTTGTAAAAAAAAAAAAAGAGATCTTTTGATTTAGACACATACACACACACAAATTCTATCACCTTAGGGTGAAATTGAATAGAGATTTGTTGAGTCTAATTAGGATTAATGAAGAAAAACACAATCTTGTAGTGTTTTATTTAGTTAATTTGTTGATATTAAGGTGGCACCATCATCATCATTATCATCATCATGTTCATGCATACATATATGAGTATGTGCCTGGCTCCCTGTATGCCATATACGAAGCTCATCGAAAAATCAATGACCTTTGTGGATGGCGTATGAGGAGCCAAGCATATGAACATGTCCATACATGGAGCAAATCATCATCATCAATAACATACATCAATTTTTGATTTTTTTATTTATTATTATTATTATTCTCTTTAAATTGTTCTAGAAATTATGATCAATATTGTTTGTTTGTAGTAGGGAGGACATATACATATACAGTATTATGTATATATGTTAATAATTATTGAACAAAGAAGGAAATCATGGCATTGTCATTTTCAAAGTTACAGGGTTTGTGCTTCCTCACCACTGAACAAAGGTACAATTTTTTTCTTCCTTTTTTCATCATTGCCAAAAAACTTACAATGAAGATTTTTTATTTCATAGATTCTTTGGTTTATTGTGAAGCATGATATTCGATTTGCAGATCATTAATCTGGGGATGGAACATATTCCTTTTTTCACATGATATTGTACTAGCAATTGTTATTTTTTTTTTTAAGATTGGTAAAAAAAAAATATAACAAAAAAATGTATAGTTTTGGTTTTGATTTGATTTATGTTTGGGGCCTACTAATATAATGATTTGATTTTTTATGAACAAAAAAAAAAAGATGGTAGTACACTGTAATGATTTGATTAGAGAGTTGAAAGGAGGGCACGCACGAGAAAAGCGGAAGAGAGGAAAGATACGGTAAAAAAAATAACTGTTGGTGACAGTCAAAATCAATCGGTAAAATAACATGAAAGTTATGAAAAATTATTTATTACTACATGCTTCTTCACACACACCATGGTCTCAGTCTGCATCTATCTCATGGACATTTCATATGACTATATCAATCAATGTCAACAATACCCTAAAAAGAACCAATATACTACTACTCTCTACAGTTACTTACAGTATTTATGATACTTTACTATTTGTTGATTTTCATCTAATTTATATTTATTACACGTTGATTTGGAATTTATTTATTGCTTATAAATGCTTCTTGATTTAGGGGTTATTCTCATGACATTTCCTTATATACTATGATATGATATGATCAATTATTTAATAATCCATGATATGATACTAACAATTTAATTTGACCATTGTACCGTGGAAGGAATAATTTTTTAGTAGTAGTTTCTATTCACAATTTAAGACGTATAACTAACATTCGGTTATGTGTCAAAAAAACATCTAACATTCGGCTAAAATGAAATAGAAATATAAAATAGGATATGGAATTAGTTATTGCATTAATAAATTACTAGTTTTTTTTATCATTAGTATCTGGCTTATTGAACTGTTTAATTTGGTCTGGTTTATGGGTCAGTTCTGACATCAATTGTTTCGGTCTCCTCATAATCGCAGTTGCAGGGAATCAAACTGTGATCCTTCATACCAAATTCAGCGTCAATTACTACTAGACTAACTAACGATTGATTATTAGTAGTTATTTTTACTATCAACGTTGCGTTCTCTATTTCTTTATTGATAATGTATGTATTAATTAATCATGGAAAAAAACAAATAGCAAATATAAAGAATGCCTTATACTTAAGTACGAAAATACTACTATTAATCAACATTATTGTTTTGAATTAACATTATTTTCTTAGTTCTTTAACCCCTCCTCTCAAATAGTAAGCCCATATTTTCTTGATTTGATGAAAAAAGCCCATCCTCTTTGATGGAAAATGTGAAAATACTACTCCCATACTAGTTCAAAATGTATTTTGTAAAAAAAAAAAAATTATAATTAAGCAAAGTATGTTGTAAATTTTTTTTGTGAAGATGTGCAAGCTATTTTTACCATATGTGATATTTTTACTATGTCCTACTAGTTGCACAACTAGTAGTACTAACTAGTAGTATTAATTATGGAAATGAAAATATAGTAATTGTGTTACTTGAAGCAAAAGTGATTATGAAGGTAGGAGTAGTACTAGTAATCTTGAAAGTCACTCAAAACACTATTTTAGGGAGTGCTATGTGTCTGTGATATCACACACACACACACGCATGTCTGTGAAAGGCTCAGGGTTTTGAATTGAAGAAATATAAAAAAAGATCATGGGAAAAGCAAAAGCATGATTATAATTTGTAGGTGCAGTAGCAGAGAAGAGAAGAGAGGAGGATTATGATGAATGATCATCTCATGCTATGACCACAGGCAGGCAGGCTGGGGAATCTCATATGCAAAAAGGAATTGGACCACTTTGTTCTCTCTCTCTCTCTCTCTATTTTCAATTGGTTTTGAGGGAATATGTTATACGGTCAAAGCAGCTCTAAAGCTTACTAAAGGACATTATGCCCTTCAGCCTTTTCCTTTTCTCAATGGGACCACCATCCCCTAACATACTAACACCTCTTTCTTTCTTTCTTGTGTTTCTTCTCATATCATTTCTATGATTTTCTTGTATGAGGCATATCTAAAATTTGGACCCTCTTTTGCCCTTTTTATTCAGCTATCATTTCTCTTCTCGATCCTTGGATCGATAAATAAATTTATTAAACCAAACAGTTTTAGAGAAAGAAAAATCATGAATGAACGGCTAAGATGATGACAACACAGACAGCAGGAGATAATGAGCTGCTGAGGATTTAGATCCGTTTTTCTCTTCTTCCTCTCCGTATTTAAATTATTATACATGGAATGTTAATTTTTGTATTGTACTATATATACAAGTACTCCAGGACTATGTTATAGTTATTGTAAACAAAATAATGTAATTTTTGTGTATATCAAAGAGTTTAACGGCAATATTCATAGAGTTTAATTGTTGTGCACCGTCGGTGTAAATTATTTTTACACATACATCCAATGACGCGTTGCCACGTCATTTAATGAATGTGACACATCATGTGTTTTTAATGACCATACATGATGTGTCGTTCATATTCATACACTAAATGTGGATAAGTGGAATGTTGTGGCTTTAAACGGCCTCAACATATCAATTGTCATTGGTGCATTTTACCACATAAGTTGTATTTACGGGACAATAAAATATAATTCTAAATTCAAAGAAAAACAACATTTGTTTTCATATATATGCTTTAAGTAGTTTTAACATGAGAGCAGAGTATTCTTTTGTTTACTTATCAATTTGTGGTCAACAAATAATAAAAATGATAATCAGATGTTGGTATTTCTTTCAGCTTAATAATTTGTCTTTGATTTTGAATTTTTAGTTTATTGACTTCAAAGCATTTAAAAAACAAATTAGGCTTGTGAGCGCTCTTTTTTACTACGACTATGGCAAATATCCAGAAAGAGACATCTGAGGTAGCGCCCTTTTTGACAAGTCAATCTGCACTCCATTGATTTATATAAAAGTATGATAAACAATACTTCAATCCAAGTTGTGGAGTTGAGAAAAATTTAATTAATCACTATACAATACAATTTTATTCAACTCAAAAATTTAGTCTATCATCGATTTATATAATAAATCACATCATTAAATCAAATTGTACATATAGTGCAAGAAAATTTTGCTTTGTTCCCATTAGAGAAAGGTGAAAGCAAAGATTGCAATTGTATGGAAGCAAGCAATGTTTTATTAAGGCAACTGGGGATGCTTTCGGCTGATGCAAAGTTCTAACCTGCAGTTACATACTTACATAGGTGAAAGAAAGAAAATAAGAGAGAGAGAGAGAGAGAGAGAGAGAGAGAGAGAGAGAGAGAGAGAGAGAGAATAAAATAATGAATGATATGTAAGGGTATTGGCTATAGGCCCCGGTTCCTCAGTGTTTGATGCCTCACTCTCTTTCTCTCTCTTTCTGCTTGCATGACAGATTAATTGTACCTACAACTCTGTCAAAGTAGATTCTATACTATTCCTGTCTCACTTTGCCAATGCCAAAATATCTTTTCCTTTTTTAAAATATTTTTTATATATAAAAAATGTTAAATATGTATTTCACTTTCCATCTAATATCTCCATCATTCTTCCAATTTTCTTTCTTTCTTTCTTTCCCTTATGGTGAAAAACTGTAATCTATCTTTTTTTGTTCATCTTCTCTGGGGGCCCTTCATATCACTTCATTTCAACTAGTATTCAAATGCATTACGTATACATACATGATACATGCTTTCCTTTTCTACCCCCTTTTCTTTTCTATCTCTAGAATCTAATTAAGTTTTTACGTGTGTAATTCAAGTTCCTCTGTTTGGATATATAAGATCATGCACTGTATTAGTATATATAAATTGTGCTTTAAGTTAATTTTAATTCATTTTTCATAAAAATAAAAAAAGAAAAAAAATTGAAGTTAATTTTCGTTTCATATTTTTCTATAATAGTACTTCTTCCATCCCAAAAAATAAGTCTTTTATGATGTACAAGTTTATTTTTACCATTAAATCAAATGAAATGTGATATTTTAATTCAATGGTGAGACTAATTAATCCAATGATTTATTTTCGATGCAAGGAGACACGTTGCACCAAACGAGACACGTTGTCTGACCATCATGGGTGATTCTTCTCATGGGCAAGCCCTGGTAGTTGTCGAGGCTCTCGCCAAAATTTTGGGTATTTTTAAGAGTTAGTCTGGGTCAAAGTTGAGATTTTTTGTTCAACGGTGAAATAAACTGAAATATTTAAGGTTAATTTAAGGCAAAACTAAGAATTTTTTGTTACACTACCATTTGGCCCAAGCTCCGCCACTGCTGACCACCATTGTCACGCGAAGATTTTAGATGCAAGGAGTCTATCTATTTAATCATCAATATTAAATCAAGGGCAACTACACAAGCGAGTTAAACACCAAATCTTAACTCAAAAACTTTAAGACATTTAATCATCAACAATTTCTTCTTTTGTTTGAAGCGGAACAATCTATCAACATTCTCATTGAGGTAGAAATTGAGATAATAGTTGATGCATATAAAGCAAAATTTCAAGAGTGCATTTTTTATTTTATGTAGAAGCACCTCCAACATCAACCATTATCTCAATTTCTAAGACCTTTTGGCCTCAGCCCATATAAAAATTTGGTCGTGCTAGCCTATATTGGCTTTGGATCAGTCCATGTAATTTTTTAAAAGTTATCATTTGATTTAAAAAATTATTAATAAAGATACATTTAAATTTGTAAACTTAATAAAAAGATATGCATTTAATTTAAACTTTAAAAAATTTAAATTTTATTAGTTATAAATTGTTAATTTAGTTCAATTGAAAGAATAAAATTTGAATTTAATTTAAATCCAGTAAAAATAAATTTGCGTTCAACCATATCTCAACAAATAGTTGTGAGAAACTAATATATCAAAGCATAAAAAATTAAATGAGTGAATAAACCAGCGAGTGAGTTCATTTTGAGGTGAAAGTTGTATGACATATATGATGCTTAGAAGAGTTATTAGATATCAACGTGCATTTCCTTCCTGCCGATCAAAATTCTTACCACTTGAACCAATTTATTGTTGGTAGAATAACCCAATACTTACTCGGGTATAAAATGAAATTTAAAGAAATCTCTTAACAAAAAACTTTATATTTTTTTAATGTTGGCAATAATATTTCATTTAAATTTTACCATTGGTTTTTTAAATATAGTAAAATATTTTAACTAAATATATCAATTAGTATATCTTTTAACACTTGTGTGATTAAAATTTGTTCAAGTCAAAATATAATGGTAAAAACAAATTCTTTTCGGAAGGACTAACCTTGCTTTACTAGCTTGGGCCTCAGGCCTACCGCCAGGTGCCAACCCTGACTGTAGAGCCCACTACGTACTAACAATTGCTGTGATTTTTTAATTTTAGAAAACCCCCGAAAAGTTTAATTGTACCATTTAATTAATACAACTAATATATTTTGTCAAAAAAAATTACAACTAATATATTACTCTTTTCATCATACAGTTTGACTATGTCCACTATTAAGCACCTGAAGCCACTCACTTCATATTTTCAGAGTGCTGAGTGTGTTGTCTCACTGAAATCTTAAACCATGTCAGACTCCAGAATGGTATGTTTCTGGAAGTGATCATGGTACATAGAGTAATCTTTCCAGCTCTAGATAATAGGTTAAAATATCACCATAGCTCCCTCATTTTTCTGCCGCTGGATAAAAATTATAGGTTAAAAAATCCATACTATGATGATACTCAAAAGTATAGGTTTTTTTTACAGCCATTGTTTTATGGATTCATCCAAGCCAATTATTTTTTGTATATTGTTGGAAACACTTATTTCCCAACATTTTATTTATTGGGTGAAATTTGTATACCTACCACATGTGAGACTCATTTCCAAAGTAAATTCAACAACATATATTAGTGCTTTTTGAGCATAGCAACTTTTCTAGTTTCTATAATAACCATGAAATGACTTCTTCACATTCTTCTTTGTTTATGAATGACAGGTTCCATGGATTAACAAAGTGAAAATGAGATTCATAAGGTGAACATTTTGTAAACATCAATGCAGACACGAACTTACGCATTTAGATTGAGATTTAGGGTATATTAATAGAAACTCAACAGTACAAGCAAAAGCTTCATCTCCTGATAATTTGATATGAAAGATAAGAAAAACTTGGCAAACACGCTTGATCTTTTTACCATCCCTGGTGAATTCAGCATGCCAGTGTTTCAGAAGATAGGATAGGATCTTGTAATATTTCTCCTATTCTACTTCTAGGTAATGATGATTTCACTTTCATCTCAAATACAAAGCTGTCTAAACAAAATTGGACACTCAATAAGGCAGCAACACATTGCAGAAACCATGTGGAAAGAAGAGCATCAATGAACAACTCACCAATTTTACAAGGAAATGAAGAAATACAAACTATAATGAAATTATTGGGAATTCTTTCAAAACAAATTACAGTATAGAAAAACCAGAAACAAAATCCAGCAAGCCAAAATTACAGCCAAGTTTATGCATGAATGTTATCATATATTACATATCAAATCAACCTTGTAAGCAAATACTATGAAATTATTACATATCAAATCAACCTTGTAAGCAAATACTATGAAATTAAAAAAAAAATCTTCCTGTTAGAAAAGGAAACCTAACCCCAAAACAATTGATCCTCACTGTACCACAATATTCTTTTGAATGTTTTAATTTCCTTCTGTAAAGGGCAACTGCTACTATAAAGCTTTGGTCATAATGGATCCAGGAAGAAAGGACCCGTTGTAATTCTGTATGTGAAAATATAAAATGATTAGTAGGACAAAAAATGCATCAAATCATTGGTGTCTGACAGTGGGTCAAAAGGGGGAAAAAATTGCTTGATTTATTTATCTCTATTCAAAATCTATCACAGTGCTTGCTGGTGCTTTTGTTTTCAAGATCATCTCTTCATATTCGTCTTCCGGGTTTGACAGGGCAACAATTGCCCCTCCAGCTCCTATGGAAGCTTCACCCTCATGTATAATAACTGTTCTTATGACAATATTTAGATCAAATGTCTGATTATATGAGAAAAATCCAATACAGCCTGAGTAGATTCCTCGAGAACAACTTTCAAGAGAATCAAGAAGTTCCATTGATCTCAACTTTGGTGCACCTGTCATTGAACCACCAGGAAATGCAGCTTTGACACAGTCTACTGCACTTATATCTGACCGCTTTTTCCCACGAATCGTACTCACCATTGTGTGAACAGTTGCATATGATTGTATATCCATGAGATGCGGCACATGAACAGATCCAGGATCACATACACGACCGAGGTCATTTCTTAGGAGGTCAACAATCATCAGGTTTTCAGCCTGATCCTTTTCACTGAAATAGAGAAACAAGTTAGTTTATAACAGGTTCACCAAACTGAATCTCATTTGATTGCTTTGCACCCATTTAGGTTTTCAACGAGTCTTGATTCTAACCAAATTACTGAATAATCAAATATACTTATAAATTTTCGGGCCTAGGCCCTCCATTATATCAAATAAAAATATATATATATACTTATAAAGTTAATGTCATGACAAAATGTGGTAAGATAAATAATTCCAATATGTAAACTGAAGCCACGATATCTCTTGTTAAAATCGTGATGGGTAGACTCAAATTTCCAGAAATAAATGTTACCTGAGCTGTAATTTCAATTTGAGTTGCTCGTCTTCCTCTTCAGTAGCACCACGAGTTATAGTACCCTTAATGGGCTTAGCTTCTAGCATATCATTCCTGTCCAACTGTAGGAACCTCTCAGGGGAAGAACAACAAATACACAGATCTTCCTTTGGAAAATTAAGCCAAGCAGCATAAGGTGCTGGATTCCTTTCTCGCAAATGCAGGTAAAGTCCAAGAGAATTTAAGACCTCGATTGGTTTCCTTATCTGGGTTGTAAGGCACAATTCGTAGCTCTCTCCGTCTTTAATGTAGTTTAAACACTTCTTAACATCTCCAATATATTGCTCTCTAGATTTTTCAGCTGCAAAACCAACCTTATGCGACGAAAAAGTTGAAGGATGAGAATACTGTCTTTCTAAATCCATCCTCACAGAGCCAGTTAAGCTCAGAAGCTTCTCCTCAGTATCATCCAACCATTGTAGAACACTTGAATTTTCTTCGTGTATAGCCAATAAATAAACATGGTCATTTTTGTGATCAATAGCTACAAGATTATCAGCAAAGAAAAAACATGCATCTGGAGTTTTAGATTTGTGATGGTTACTTGTGACAGCACATTCAACTTTGAGGTCATACCTGCAACATAAGAAACAAATTATTTGTTAGTTTACAAGAGAGGCCTTGTATATAACAAATGTGGAACCAGTGCAATGCTCCGGGGCTGTTTTTCTGTAGTTATTTTATTAGCTTCCACGGAATATGCTCTGGATTTCATTGCAGATGACACTCCATTATATCATCCATTCGCTCCTTTAATCAACCACATCCGCAAGTTCTCTTCCATGGCCTGGTCCCTTGCATTCCAACATACTTTGAGGGAGGGCAATGAATTGCTGATTGGCTAGCACAGTATGGTGCAGCTATGGATCAACCTTTGCGCTTGTCAGCTTATGCAAAACTTTCTGGCTGATGCCTTTTAGGCAGTGTTAGATTTAGAGTTTAGTTCCTTTTGTTGTTTTCTTGTTGATAAAAATACATAAATACACATTCAGCTTGATTCAATATAGGCATATATTTGCTTTGAGTTTATCACCTACCCGATGTAACCAACATATCCACCGTGAAAATCAAACGGTAGACCTTCATATTCATCCTTATCGTAATGATATGATTGAAGCTCCTGTGACATTATTAAGGCAACGTGTTTATGAGGGAGACAGTAACAGAGGAAAAAGAACTAATGTTTCATTATGCTTGTACAAAAGGAAAAGCATCTCATAATTGGGAATATCCAAGTATGTCACAAAAAAAATTAAAATATGCACCAAGAAAATACATACACGCTGATGATTCATTACCCAGAAATTTTGACTTTCCTTATGTCTTTGTCCTGTTTACCTTTCATCTATCCCACCCCTTTCTTCATTTCTTAAATGCATATCTAAAGCAATGCATGGCATTTATTGGTCTAAATCACAGGAGAATGGGCAACAAGGATTTTTTTTTTTAGAGCACCCCTTCATGCTAGAGCATAATAGACTCGACTCATACAAAGCATGGGCTCAATTTTATCTAGTGTAGACTCAACTTTAATATGAAGAAATGGGGGTAACAAGGACCAAACACCTGATAGAGTCTAATAGCATGTCATAACTCTAACAATATGGCATGTCCTAGGTGAGAAGTCCGATATGCAAGAGTAAAACATTAAGTGACCAACATAGCTCCTGTATATACCTTGTTCAAATAATCAAGAAAACCTCCTTCCAAGAATATTGTTTCGGCAGAACCATCAGAAACTTCCAGTGATAAATAGCCACCACCTTTTGAACACCCGTCACTGGAAAAAGAATGGATTATATTTTATTTAACATTATATACTATTATCAAAGGGTAAGGAGGTTAGACTCGTACAACTGAAATAATTTTTCCCAGGTCAAAGCATCGTAAAAGAAGATAATCTAAAATATGGAAGAGAATTGAAGACATGCCAGAAATACTTAAGATTAACAGTTAAGAGAATTAATTTCAAACCTCTGATCAGACAATCTGAATGTTAACTGCTTCCAAAGTGATCCACCTTTTCCTCCCATGAACGAAAAGCGCGCTCTTCCCTAATGGGATGAAAAGAGTATTGAGATGATGGAAAATATAGTATATAATGAAGTATATTACCAAAATATCAAGAGATCCTATGTTGATCAATGATTCTTGTTTAAGGATCCAAATGTAAAAAATATATGTGCACTGTCTTAAAAACAGAGTGGGGGAATGGCTCGGTGATGACAACGGTATTTTCAGCATCATATCTATAGAATCGAAGATAAACTGACATAAATTCATATCAATACCATCTCTGTTGAGGAACTATCCAACCAAAAGGTGTTTTCAGCTTCATGTCCAAACAATTGACAGAATATACTTTTTGCTCCACCAACTTGACCAGCCAAATGATTAAATTTCCTCCATTTCAACTTCAAACATTTGTAGTTCACCTCGGTATTATTATGTACTACATTTTCATCTCCGTGATTTACTTTTCTTGGAAGATTCACTGTATTATTCTCAGAATTGTTACTTTTGCAAAAGTCTCTGTAGAGTCTACTAGCACTTGAAACCTGCGCGTATGCTAAAGAAAGTTTACTGCTCAGGTAAATTACGTTGAACTACCATATTACGCTGAAGGCCAATTGAAATTTATAACAAAACTAAGCAGCATGAACACAACAATAAACAGATCTCACTCTAGTTTAGAAGGTCTATATGCTTTCTAGAACTAGACCCTAACAAAGACAGGACAGGATACGATGGAATATTTGTATCAGACCATTTTCTCATTTAAAAGCAATCTAAAAATAGAAATCAAGTAAACCCACAACATTTCAGTGCAAATAACTTGATAAAAGCACATATGAAAGAGAGTGAATTGTAATAAGAGTTTTCAGTTTTTTCTGAGTGTGTAGAGAAGCACAGTGCTTCAGTTTACCATCAAAATTAACACGCTTTTCCTTGTTGTATGATGACCTAAATCTCAGCCAATAATCATCTGTAATCTCTCTAAAATTCTTGAATATTTGACTTCCATGGCAGGTTGCAATACTCTCTGGATGAAACTGCAGGTCAAATTTGTTGAGTTGAACAGGGTTAATAAATAAATAAATAAATAGAAACACAAAGCTAAAACTAAAGACAGATTATTTCTGTACTTAACACCTGCACACCATAGTGTGGCCTAGTAGAATGCTTGACTCCCATAAGAACCCTTGCATTTCTAGTTTGTCCATAATCAATAAGTTTTGAACTTCCATTTCCTGCTTCAGGTAAAAATGAATCAACGAAAATGCTTTGATCAGTCTGAACTTCATGACCATTGTACTTGTCAGAAACCTTGGGTTCAACAAACGGAAGTGTGCTAGTGGAAGTCCATGCTATTGGAATGAGCACCTCAGGAAGTGATTCAGAATCTATCACCAGTGAATGATATCGAACCACCTGAAATGTGTGACAAACAATAATTATGATTTGTGGTGGTAGAAGATATATTTTAATTGAAATTTGACAAAACAAGAACAAACTTGGCTAAAAATATATAAACAAAGGAAGTAGTTTGCATCTGTGCATAGTACATGTTTTACATGAATGATAGCACTGCTGAATCTGGCATAATATGTAATTTTTTCGGATTTTGTCAACTAATCATTTTTATTGAAATACATTGAAATGCATACTGTGGTAAAGGGATACAAAAGAGGTATTTTGTTTGGATAAGTTCTAGAATTCCTAGAAATGTCTCTCTCTTCTGATTAAAATTAAATTAATCAAGGGTGAGAATCTGCAAGACTGCAATTGACCAAACACATGAATCAAACTTTCCAAAGAATTTCAACAAACATCTTGAGAGTATACCAAGCAAACCAAAATACTTTCGGTCGGCGGCACTTCATGAGTTCAACACCATATGTTGCATCCTTTCCTCACTCACCCAGCCACCCAACATCTCCCATTCCCCTGGAAAATATAAGAAACACGAGTAGAAAACCCTGCCAACTAGAAGAAAGATGTCTTCCTTATCTTCTATCATCATTAATAGTTGAATAAGAAAACAAAAACAATGTATTAGGAGAGAAGAACAAGAAAACAAGGGATCCTCCTAAAACAAAGTACACAAGTAAAAAAACAAAAGAAGATGAAAACATCAGCTTTAAGAGCACTGTAATCCTTCTGCATATTTGACAAAGAAACCCCCATTAAAGAATCCTTAAGAATAAAAGCAAAAGATGTTTTGCTTTAACCAAATGTGCCACTTGTTTGCAAAATGAACATAACACCGCAGAGGACTTAATTGTGCTCAATTTCTTATGTGGCGATTATGCCAAGATATTTTCATTAGATGGGGGAAGAATCTGGGCAAATCGGATTTTTTGAGGAATATATCATATATTTTCTTTCCTAAAGATCTAAACCAATAAGATATCAAAATTTCCCAGGTCAAAGAAAGATCAGAATTCAGCAAGATTTCCAAATAACTTGGTCCATAATTGCTGAGCAACGTCAGTGCTTCAGAAAAATTAAGATTAAAGTTTAGAGCTTCCTAGCATCTGAATGCCTTTTATTGTATGTCTCAAATATGAATATGATAAGCTAACAATTGAATTCTATATAAAGATTCAAATTCTCTAAAATTGTTTGACTGATTTAAATTCACAATCTTTGGCAACCCACCTTGAAACCAGAATTTCTACCAGAAGGTATGCCATGAAAAAGCTGGCATCCATTGTGCTCAACTTCACTGCACAGAACAAAGAAATAGTTAAAACTAAAAAGAGAGAGGATCAAACAGATATGAGAACTTTTAAATGACAATTATGTTTTAGGTATATTCATTTTCCCAATTGTACCAATTACATAATGTTTTTTAAATGTTCAAGCATACCTCAGACGCCCATGAACTGGCTCAGATGCATGGACAATTTGAGCTCCGTGCACATAACCCAATGCCTACCAAATCACAGAAAGAGATTAAGCTAAGGTTATGGATGGAAACCCTGTATAAATGAGTTTTATGTTTTAACCTTCCCAATATGTTTTTTACTGGGCTTCAATCAAAGTAAACAGTGTTCACAAAAATGGGAGATTTCTTAATAATGAAGAATTAAGTGCACTCTTTGTGTTGAAAATGGGAATTTAGGCATATTGACTTCAAAATTGTTCATTAAATTTTGATATACAGCAATTCACTGAAGCAAACAAAAGTACTATGCATGTATTTAAAAGGCCAACATGTTCTCCATGTTCATAAATTGTATTAACTATTAAAAGAAAATTTGCTAACCAACGAAAAATGAACTAGAGAGAATGAGAGCTAGCAAAGGAGATATGACAAGGAAAAAAATCAACATATTATTTCACTAATAACTCGGATAATTAAATGCATTATAATACATAAGCAGACCAAATATTTCTATTGATACTAGACTGTGACTACACAAACACCCTATTACTTTGACTGCGCTACAAGTGATGAATTATTTAATTCCACAGAACTGTTGTTCCCATAAAAAAATTATAGATTCAGTAACATGAGTGCATATTGTTCTAGAGCGCGTTCAAGTAAAAAGTTTAATCAAACGCTTATTCCATAAGCTATTCCTGAGAGCTTATTGACAAAGGAGAAAATAGCTTATGAACATGTCACAGGGTATTCGTAAGTACATCAAAAAGCTAACTTAAGAGTTTATATCATGAGATTAACCCAAATAAGTTCTACCAAACCACCCTAATATGGAAGGTAAAACAGAAATTAGACAGATAAAGTTCTTGTTAAGTTAGCATGACTTAAATTCAAGAAATATAGTTTACGCCATTGAAACTTGTGCATGTTATTAACAACACAAGTTGCAAAATTGAAGATTTATGAAGTCTTCTAGAATAGAAGAAAATGCAATACACTGAAGGTTTGCTCAGCCAGAGAGTGGTTAAATTAGATTAGACAAAAAAAGGTACAATTCTGTATAAAGAAGAGGGAAATACCTGGTGTCCTAGGCAAACACCCAAAACAGGAATATCCCTGCATTCAAGCAATATTTGAAGACAAATGCCTGAAGCATATAAAATCATTTTTAAAAAAAGGTTAAAATAAATAATCTTCCACATCTCATTAAATAATAATCAAGATAACATTAAAATAAATCATAGATATCAAATTCTTCAAAATATATCTGCTGTCCTTTCAGAATACACATAGGCATAGTTATACTTACTATTCATGTGGTTTGAGAATGTTTCACTTACATGGTTATACCCCCTTCGAGTGTGATAGAGATGAGAATATTGAGGAGTATGAGCTGACACTTGACTTATAAAAAAATATAAAATTATGAACAATTGTATTTAGGGGAAACTCGGAGTAACACCTTTTGATAAGAAAATGACAAACAAGCCTTAGATATTTTGTTCATGCGAGAATAAGACTAGTCAAGCCTCTAGTGAGAAAAGTGAATCAGGTGATAGATACTCCAATAAATGAATTTGTAGAAAAATATTGTTTTGGAGGAGCCTAAAGTATTGATTGGTTTGGGTGTAAAACTAGTCCGATCTAGTGCAAAGTTTTCGTTGTTGTTTTAAGATCATAGATGATTTGATCACTAGAGTTAACAGAGGTAGTCAGTAGACTCTTAAGGGTAATTTTTTAATGACAAGGTTACACTTCGGCCTATTTCTCTAGCCACACACTGCCACCATGTGTATCAGGGCACCAATGTACTTCACAATTGTAAGTGAAACGTCATAATTCATAATGGCCGCAGACGTAGATTTACAATGAATGTGATGAAAACATGGACTACATATCCACTCAAACAAACATTTACAGACGATTGAATCAATTAATTTTTCTATTGTTTCTTCAGGAGCAGTATATAAATGTTAGGAAATTATCAGACCACAAGGTTTCATTATTTTCACCTATATCTTCTGGGCATGCTGGAGAACCAGGTCCAGGGGATATTACAATGTTATCAAATGCCTTTTCTTCGTACAAGTAATAGCAAAGTTCATCCCACGTCCAATCATCATTTTGAATCACCACAGGAGGGACTGGAAAAATGAAAACCAAAACCAGCTGTTAAAAGGGACATGAAACCCTTACATCAACTTCTTAAACTTTCCAAGAATAGAGTATTCTGTACAAGATTTTAGAATTATCAAAACAATGTTTATTATTTTTGCGTAATAGTCCCATCTTGACTCTTAGAATTTCAAAAATAGGGAGGATAATTATACATCGCAAACAAACATATTTGGCAACAGCATTCTATTTTTTATATGGAGAACAGTTCTATTTGAATAAATACATATATTTTTTGTGATATTAATGGTTGACCATTACAGATCCACTATAGAAGCCACATGTGGAAGTCATATTAGAATGAACAACTGGTTTTATGAAAAGCAGATGTGCAAACTCTGAAAGTCTAATATGATGTAGTATATCAATAAAAAAATAATTCAACATGATATAACTTCAATCAGCCATGTCTTCTAGTGTAATTGCTCTGATTATATAAGTCTATATTCTTTTCAATTGATTGCTACAAGCAAGTTGCCAATTGCAATATTAAACAATTTAAACCATCATATAAAATAAACTTCCACAAATAAGTATTCCTAATGTGTTTTCGACATTTTTGCTTTTTTTTTGTGCAACTTGATGACAAATTTGGCATTTTGGACTACATTCACTTTTGAGGAAAGTTGGCGACAAATAATTTTTTTTCCATGGAAGCTATCTTAAACACAAAATAAACTAATCCAAAATGCTTACTATTATTCAACACTTTCCAATTGTTAACCCCCCACATACATTCAGATGAGACAAAAATGAGAATATAGTAAGTTGAACTTACCCCCATTAATAATAGATAGCTCCTGGTATATATTGTATGTGTAACTGTCATAGTTATCAATCAACAAAGTCCTAACAAAATCCGGCTTCTGTAGAGGCACTTGTAACCTTTTCTTTCTTTTATATGATTCTTCTAAATGGTCATGCGCCAATTTGCAAGATACCCTCATGTTTCTTCCATTGCGATTACACACATCTTTATTAATGAAACAAGAAACCGTTACCGAGGGTTTAGACAAAAGAAAATTCACATTTTTGTACTGCATGGCTTCACTTCTAGGACATGTTAGCTCAGAAGACAACAAACGCGAAGAGACGTTCATTTTTTTTTACAGGAAGAATGTCCAACCGGCAACCACTGCAGATAAATATGCATACACTTATTAGTCTATACTCTATACCATCTATGTTATTAGAAATTAAAAATTGATTGTTAAGCTTATATATCTGAGTATGGCTCTGTTTGGATAAACAACTTAATTTACCATTTATAGCATAAGCGCTTATGTATAAACTATGAGTCTGTTTAGATTGCCTTATTTGAGACATAAGTTTTGTGAGACTCTTCGGGGAAACTTATGAAAACAACCTATGACAATTTTCATAAGATTTTTTCAGCTTATTTTCATAAGTTCTCCAATATAACTTATGAAAACAGTTCCTGGCATATATGAAAATAATTCATCTTTATATTATCTTTTGCAATAAAAAATAGTTCATGTAAGCTTTTACAAAATAAGTGCGTGTGGTATGAGCTACAAATAAGTTGTTTATCCAAACAGGTCAATATTCTATAGCAAGAGATAAGATTAAATTGTTTTCATTAAGCTATAAAGCTGTTTTCATAAGCTATATTATAGAACTTGTGAAAATAAGTGAAAACAGTTTATGAACATGTCATAAGTTGTCTTTATAAGTTTTCCGAGAAGTGTCACAAGTGATTATGCAAGCTCAAAAGTAATCCAATCCAAACAGGTCATATATATGAATCAATATAAGAAAATAAAGCTGCAAGGTTTTGAGTTTGTAATTATATGCAAATAATAACTAAGTAGAATAAATCATTTGGTCACGTACTATTCATGTATACTTATACTTATACAGAGCGAACAAAAATCAAAAAAGTAGAAATATAAATTTACAATGAAAACAGAGACATAGATTAAGAACTTACGCGATTTTTTGGTGTGAAAGAGTTGTTGCAGATTCAGTAGCTGATAAAGAGATGCGAAGAAAGATCCATAAGAGAATGACGTGAATGGAGAGATTTGAAAAATGAAATGATAAACAAGAGAGAAAGTGTTATGGATCAGAGACACGAGTGCAGAGGAAGGAAGAGAATGAGTGCGAGAAAAGGTGGATAGAGAAGAAGTGTTGGTTAGTTTGTGGCGGTGTAGATTCGAAGCGGGTGGTGGTGGAGAACTGGCGGCTTTTGGGAGAGTCCAGGTACGCTCCAGTAGCAAAATTGTCCAGTTTCCCCAAGAAAATTCAATGGTTGAGATTCAATGGTTTGTGACACGTGTCCTAAGAAAATTCAATGGTTGAGATTAAAAGAATAAAACCATACATAATAAAACAATAAATCATAGAAACACGACTGGAACACTGTTCGCCGATCTCCACCCACCACAATCTCTCGTCGCCGTCACCACCAGACACCAGTCCATCACACTGTCTCACCGCCGTTTGACAGGAAAGAAGCAACAACTTGGATAATATAAGAATGAGGATTATGAGAACTTTGGGAGAGGAAGAGGAACGGCGGACAGAGGAAGATGGAGTGTTGAGATGAAAAAATGAAAGCACCGGCGGAGGTGACAGCGAGAGGAAGAGGGAGGAGCAGGGGAGAGGAAGGAGATGAACTGTTGTTGTATAGAGATAGTTTTTTTTTTTTTTTTGACGCATATAGAGATAATTTAAATAAATAGTTATTTTACTCTTTTAATATTATCCATTAGATTGTTTGTTGCCACATGTTATCCATCCAACGGTTGGGCTGGACTAAATGGGGGTAGCTAAATGGAGCATACCTGAACTCGGGATGATGGGACACAAAATTGAGTGTAGTTTTGCTCCATTTCGTATAGCTCCATTTATTCCCAATTCATTGCGTAGATCTATGACATGTGAAAAGTTTGTTTTCGAGGGTTGAGATTAAAAAATTGAGAGTCAATTAATTTTAATAAAAAAAAAAAAAAAAAGTAGAGAAACCATCTTCCTCTCATCGTACAACAACATAACGTATCTCCCTCTTGTCGTCGACGCCACCACTCTTTCTCTCCAATTTGCCTTTCAACCCAATTAAGAACAACTTTAACAAATCTTGGAACAACTTTAACGAATCTGAGAAGGAAAAAGGAGAGGCAAAACTTATGTTGTATCAGCAATGAGGGGAGAGGGACGCCGCTGGAACAAATAATGCCAGAGGTGGCACCGATGGAAGTTAGAGGAAGAAGATGATGATGAAACTTGTGTTGTATCAAAAGAACGAAAAACAGCGTATGTATTTTTTTATTTTTTTTCATTAAACTAAAATTTAATTTCAACCTTTTAATCTTGGCCTTTGATTTTATGTTTGCCACATGTCATAGATCTACACAATTAATAGGGAATAAATGGAGCTATGTGAAATGGAGCAAAGCTGCACTCCACAAAATTCAATTGAAAATGGTTTTAATTTATTTATTTTTTGGGTCAAGTTTTAATTATTATTTTATAAAAAAGTTAGAAAATGTACTACTAAAATCTAAAATTATATGGAAAGTTAAACCCTATTTTACAAGTCAATTATATTAAAGACAGGATTAAAGATCACATGAAACACATCAAAACAAAATTTAATGTTTGTTATGATGTTTTTAAGAAGGGTCTTAGTGGGTTTGCATTGGATGGAACAAAAATCATGTGGGTTGGTGAGAAATGTGGGAAAAATTAATTGATTATGAATTATATGAAGGGAAATGTTAAACCGTATTTCCGAGATACTTACTCCTTCTGTCCCAAAATATAAGATTTTATTGACCACTGCATATATGTCAATACATAATTTTAATTACGAATATCTTTAATTCTCTATTAGTAAAAATTATAGAAATTTGATATTTTAAAAATACTCATCCTAACAAATCAAACAAGATCTCATATAATAATTTTTACATTTATATAATGTTAGAAAAATATGGTCAAAACATGACATATGAATAGTGCATTTAGTCAAAGAAAGTCTTATAAAATGGGACGGATGGAGTATTAAGTATACTAAAAAAAAATGAAAGATGCAATTAATATTTTTGACTTTTTTAAGGTATTAAATGTACAGGTTACGAGATCAAATTTCATTTTTAACATGTTTAATATTGGGAGTAGTTTCTATTTAGCATTTTCTATTATCCAATGATATTGAATTACTCCCTCCCGTCCTTTTTATAAGGAACACTTTTAAAAAATTACACAGACCAAAGAAACACATTTTACATAGTTATTTTCATTTAATACTCATATAAATTTAAATGTATTTCATGTATACCTTTATTTAATTATTCTTAATTCAACTAACTTACTTATTTTTAATATTCTCTCTAATAATAAATAAGGGTATAAGTGAAATTAAACATTTAAACCATTTGAAAATTGGTCAAAGTTTTTTATAAAAAGGACAAAAAAAATTTCTCAAATTGTTCCTTATAAAAAGGACCGGAGGGAGTATTATGTTATTCAAAACCCAAAAGACTTGATTATGAATTATGGAATGGAATTGTGCAAACTACCGGTATCTGGAACACAGTGGAATCCAAACTATAACATGTTATTTTTAAATAACTCAAGCCATGAATTCATAATTATTATGTGATGTACTTGTAGATATTTTGCCCCTACACTAGGGTTTTTTGATGTTTGATGTTTGATGTTGATGTCAATTCAAGTGAAAAGGATTTCATCGAGGCATTTAATAGACTACCAGAAATTGCTGCCGGTTATTTTGGCTAGTTTGTTGTGAAGCCTCTTCTTGGATATTTGTATTTGTTAATTGATTGTGGTGATATATGTGCTTATGATTGTCGTTTTTGTTGTTGTGAGTAATCTTATCAATGCTTTAAAATTCATGTTTGAATCATATATGAGAAAATTCATGTTAGCTTGTTGTATTGTTCATTGGTGTGTTGGTGTGTTGTTTTGAGAAAAATGGGTTTCTGATATGATTTAATGAATTGATGATGATGAATTTTGATGATTTGGTTTTGATTGTTGATGAAATGATGTTTGTTGAGGTTCAAATATCATAAGTGTTGATTAATGAAGTCTTAGGACTAATGGGATTCAAGTTGGGTTTTTGGAAAAACAAAGATTGAATTTTTCACTAGTACAGAAAACACTTTTTACATCTGGCCAAAACCCCCTTTTACATCTGGCCCAAGTCAGAGGTAGACGTACGAGAAGTAGTAAGTTTATGCTTTTTACATCTGACATTCGCCAGATGTAAAGGTATCCCCTTTTACCTCTGTTCTAATGTTTCAGTTGACCAATTTTTTTTTTTTTTTTTTAATTAAATTGGACCTTTTACATCTGACCAAGTCACCAGATGTGAAATAGTAACTTTATTTAATTTTTTTTTTTTCAAAATCCTGCGTTTTTTTTTTTTTTTTTTTTTTAAAAATTCTATTTTGTAATTAAAAAAAACCAAAATACCAAAGTCATTACAACCAAAATACATTCAACCAAAGTCATTACATATTTTTAATACATTCAACCAAAGTCATTACAATTCAAATAAAATACCAAGTCTTACAAGTCAAGCAAAATACCAAAACAATCCAAAATGTTATAACAATTCAAGCAAAATACAAGTCATTACAATTCAAAACATCCTAGTTAATGTGAATCCATTGTAACTAGCTAGCTCCTAAACTTCATCATCGGAAACAAAACTACATCTAATAAAAAATTCAAGCTCTCATTCAATGTCATCAATTGTGGATCGCGGAAAATACCAGTTTAATTAAATTCTGCTATGCAACTGTGCTATAGTGCCGCTCGCGATTCAACAATACTTTGTACTAAATAGCGTATTGTGGAACAATAGCCATTTGTTCAAATTTTTCAATGCTATAGCGCCACTATAGCCACTATTTAACAACATTACTCTCATTACAAGTGGATGAAGGTAAAAGAGAGGGTTGACATACTCTATGCATCACCAGAATATCTTTGGCATTCCCTTTGGAAGGATGGATGTGTCCCATGGCCTTTAAAGATCTAGTTTTCATTACTTTATTCAATGTCGATTCGTACTCTCCTCCACACTTTTCTTCAATGTCCTCGGCTTGAGTCATAGCAGTACCAGACCAGTAGTCTCCATCAAAGTATGGCAAACGAGCCGTTGTTATCTTGGAGTGCCGATTTCCAGTAGAAACAAAGAAATGATCATATATGTTGGTTAAACCAACAACGATATTTTCCTTAGAAGCTTTTGTTAGCATTGAAAGATACCTATACAAAAAGAAGAATATAAATACTCAATGGTTACATAAGCTTACGAAAACTCAATACACACACACACGCGCGCATACATAAGGAGGGAAAAAAACTCACCACTCCCGTAGCTTAGCATCTGTTGGAATCTTTTGAGTTTTTGGATGGCAATATAGAATGTAATCACCCTGCCCTTTTTGAGGAGCACAGGACCATATGTAGCAAGTTGTGAAACCTCTTTTCTTACAAAAGTCAAGGTACCCAATCTGATGATAGAAAAAATAAAGCATGAATATAATGAAGGATTGAGGATCAAATGAAATGTAGTATAAGGCAATTAGCAACAGAGTTTAAAATGAAATTACCAATATCTCATGGTAAACAAAGGTACGGAGAGCTTCCTGATTTTTAGTCATTCTTCGAGGAGTAAAGTAATTGACAGAATCAAGATATGAAATATATACACAACGTTTATTTGGATTGCCACATTCCGAGCCAAATTCCTGGACATACATTGAAAACTCTAGAAAACTCTAGAAAACTCTATCAACTCTTCTGAATAATGGAGTAGACATCAAAAGAAATCTAATGTAGTCCTGCAGAAGTAACAATATTCATCAACTAACACTTTAAACTTACTCTTGATCTGTAAGAGAATTCAGAAGGGTAATTCTCCTTTGGAATGATGTCCAGAAACTGCTTCTTCACTTTCAATTGTTTGTCGACAGAGAACACTTCTCTAATAGAAAGACTTTCTTCGGCTAAAGCCTACAATTTTGCAGTAATTTATGGCAAATAAGAAAATAATCTAAAATTTCAAATCAATAATATTTATAACATGACAGAATACTATTTTACTACTCTTTCCAATTTACTTGCTTCAATAAGAATATATGCATACATACTGATTATTTGGTATTACCTTATCAGGATTCTTCTTCCCTTTATCGTAATTCCAGTCTGCTCTCTCTTGCATGAGACGCTCAAAAAGTCTTTTCTCTAAGTGGTCACTAAGCATGGTTTTAGGCAAGGCCTTAGCACCAAAAACAGTGTTCTTTGGTAAGGGAACATGCATTCCATTTTCAATTTCTTTTAAACGGCAGAAAGGACATATATACTCAGCTTTGCAGTCCAAATCTCTTTTCTTGTTATAGAGTGCACATATTTGGTGCTGCCATCTTTTGCATTTATTGCATTCAACCCACTACAAGAAACAATGGTCATAGAGAGTTAGTTTAAAGTTCTCTATATCAAACTGAATTATATAGTAAAGTGTATTAAAACTTACCGGTTCAAAATATAATTCATCGTTTTTCTTTTTTTCGAGACTTTTCTTAGAAACATATGTCCCATTGAATTCGATGCAATCACCCTTAAATCTCGTATAGCAGTGGGAGCAAAAGCATTGATCTGCATCAAATTCTTCTCCTTTTCTACAGAAAAAGTTTGCTTTTTTCTTGATGGGGTTCTCACAACATAAGCAAAATATTGTTACTGGTTCAAAGGAGAGATTTTCCATTGCACATAATTGGCATGTGTTGCTCGCAGTTGTAGTCTGTATTAAAAGAAAAGTGAGTACCATTCACATAACAGTAATGCCTAAACAGATCAATGAAATTGAAAACGCAGGAAGTTGGTGTACGAACCTGATTAGATTGCTCTCCAAAACTACTAATATGGTTTGTTATTTGATCATGTGTGAACAAATCGATCAAAGAAACAGCATCATCTATTCTATTTGAGGATTTTGTTTGCTTCTCTTGATTATCGTTAGCTTAACACCAGTATTAAAAAGGAAAATCACGACAGAAATCACGAAAAGGAAAATATTTAAAAAGGATTAAAATAGAAAGAAAAGTACCTGAATCGATTTGGAGTTAGGGTTCGTGAGATTGAGGACGGCGCTGGTGGTGAGTTGACAGAGAGGACGGCGATGGTTCTTGCGAAGGTGAGGACGGCGCTGGGTTGATGCGTTTTGGGTGCGAATCGAAGGTGAGGACGGCGCTGGGTTTTGGTTCTTCGTTCGTCAAGGTGAGAGGGGTTTTGCTGGGTTGCTGCGAATTGACGACGGCGCTGAGTTGAGAGAGAGGACGGCGCTGTGGGTTTTGGTTGTGAGAGGACGGCGCTGTGTACGCGAATGGGTGAAGAGTGAAGAGGGTGAAGAGTGAAGAGAGTGAAGAGGACGGCGCTGATTTGCGATGGGAATGAAGAAGGAGACACAATACGCGTATACCTTTACCTTTGTTCCAATTTTTTTTTTTTTTTTTTGTATTTAACCTTTACCTTTACATCTGTGGCTAAATATGGCCAGATGCATACATATTTTAGATAATTTTCACCATAATTACAAGATTGCCACCGCGTTTAGTTATGCTTCTGGTACATTGAAGTCAGATGTAAAAAGTCTTCTCTATTTATTTTTTACCTCTGTGGATATTGAAGCCAGATGAAAAGGTTACTCCACATAGCCTTTTACATCTGACATATGCTCGTCAGATGTAAACATGATGTGTAATATGTCATATTTGTACTAGTGTTTGTAGTTTAAGAAAAGCTATCTTTTTATAGAGTCTGAAGAGAAAACGTGATTTTTCACCCTTTTGCGTTTTGAATTGGCATTTTTCTTCAACATGAGAGTTGTAGCTTTTTTCCCCAGCTTTCCAAATCATATTTACACGTCTCAATTGGATGCTTGTAGCTCAACTTATGGTCTGTGCAGTGAGCAAGTAAAAATCTGCAAAATTCTGCAGACTGTCATTTTCGGCCCAAGCAATTTGGCAGCTCAGGTGGCCTTTCTCTGTGCTGTCTTGTGTTGTTGTGCAGTTTCGTTGATCCTTTTTTATCCCTAGTCTTTAGACTATTTAATCTTAACTATTAGATGAGTATATGGGAGTTTAAATCACTATTTTTCATAATTAAACTTAGTAGTTAATTAGGAAAAGTTGTTTTGAAAATAAAACGAAGTTAGTAAAAGAATAATTAAGAATTTTGGGAAATATAGAGAATGTAGTTGAGTGGAGTTAGGATTAGCTAAATTATTTTATCTAATCTTCAAAAAGATAATGGTGATGAATATATGAATGAAACTAAATTGATGTGTTAGTTAATGAATTTAATTGATAAACTTTATTTGTGAGTTTATTGATGAAGTTTCATTGACGTGGATTATTGATGAATTCTATTCGTGTACTAAATGATGAATTTTATTGGTGTATGAATTCTTTTGGTGTATTAGTGATGTGTTCGTGCGTATGCACAATGACGATGTTTTCGTGCTTATGCAAAATGACGAGGTGTGATTGTTCATGAATATAACTAGGATGTTCAATTTATTGATGATGATAAATAAGGATTTATCATGAGTAGGTGTATTCTAAAGACGATGATTTAGAATATTTGGATTGTGTTATCCATATTATGTTGATGTTATAGTTGAGATAAAATCATATGTTTGGTATATGCACATCTATGCATTCATAAATTTTGTTTATTGATGAGTATTCTAGAGACGCAGATCTAGTTTACTGTTGTTTTGGACACAATGATCTAAAATATTTGGAATAAGTTTTCCAAAATTATGGTAATGGGTACCACATGCATATAGGTCGTGTCTAGGGAGACATTGTATACTTAATTTCAATTTGTTAATTGATGTTTGCATAGTTGCACACTAAATGATAAGTTTTTTTTTTTTAATAAGCTAATGCCCCCACTTAGGTTACAAGTTGGAGCTACCCAACTCAGCACACTAAATGATAAGTGATAGTTTGTGTGTGTTAATTGGTGGTGTTAAATGATGTATAATGGTGAGTTGGATATTTAGTAATATATCTCCGATATTTCAAGTAACTAATGTTGTATGATTGATTTAATTAATTGATTAGTGATGTGTAAATTGAAGCGGTGATTAAATGGTATAAATGTTGCATGAATTATTAATGTGATGTAATCATGTTTATACCTTGTCGTATATTTCCTATTTTTTTTTTGCTTATTACATAAACTCACACTGTTATTTCTTACTTGATTGGGCACTTGGGAACCCGGTTTCTCAGGTGTTGTGTTTTGGTGTTCGTGTTCCGGTGTAGCCTCTCGCTCTGATTTGGACATATAGGGACAGGGAGGGTGTATATTATTTCAATTTTATTTATATTGTCTAGGTTAAGACATAAAAATGTATAAGTCACTAGTAAAATATTTTCATCTAATGCACGTGTACACTAATTAAATTTATAGCAATGTAATTTAAGAATAGTAATACCATAACTCATAATATTCCCCTATCTTCATCCTTAACTATTAATCAATAAAGTTTTATTTTTATCCGCTACGAAAATTTTAAAACAATCCTCTAATAAAACTAGAATAATGCGAGTATTCAGGTTATGGTGTTACACAAAATTTCAAACTCAAGATTGCAATATATATTAGCCAACACGTCCACACATTTATTAGCTTCTTTATACAAAACTGGCACCACCGCTTGTGGATCCACATTAACCTCAATCTTATTGAATCCCATTCTCCGAGCATACCTCCAGCCTTCAAACACTTTCCACAATTTCGTTAGTTTAGTTTGAGTGAATTTGAGTTATTGCCTATAGTTTAATGGTTTAAAATAGTGGTAAAATTGGAATAAAAATGTTATAATTTATCTGATTCTGTTCACTTTTCAAATGACGGAGTGGTAATTTTGTTTCATTCTATCATTGAATATACAAATAATGGAACAAAATTTGTGTTTCATTCTATCCTGCTCTAATCCATTCAATTATGTTCCATTATGCTCAATTCCTTCTGTACTATCATCAATCGTAACAAAGCCTTAAAGATTTTAATTACATTGTAGGATGATACATGTAAAGAGTTTTGTCATAGTGTTTATGCTTTAAATTTGTGATAATTAAAAATAAAGATATTGGACTCTGGTAATTAATGAGTTTCACCAAATAATTGATCATTCGTTTTAATTCTTTATCTTTTGTGATGCGCGCATATAAGTTTTTTTTAATTGTTATTAAAAAAATAGTAAAACTCATAAAATTCATCATCACATTCATACTTTCGTCATCATATTTTTCATTAAACAAAAATTAACTTTTACTCAAATACACATCCAAATAACGTCAATCTCTATTTTATGTTCTCCTCTATCTCCTTCTAAACCCAAAAATTAAAATTCTCAAATTCTAAATTCAATTAGAGAACCAAATTAATTTTCACTCTTCAAACTCACATTATTTCAAGGTCATTATATTTTGTTTTGAATGAGATAACATCAAATTCCCTCATCGTGTTTCTTTCACCGTAAGCTTTGCCAAATCAGCAAGCCGACGATTATTCGAGCTTCGAGCTTGTCATCGTCGGCGATGGTTGCATAAGTTTCGTTTATTTTTCATATTCTTCTTAATTTGCAAGATATTTGTAACAAAAAAAAAACAAAATTGATTTGCTAGGATTTGGATTGTGAATTTGGAAACGAACTTCGTTGTAATAAAAAATTATCATTTGTAGGAAAGACAATATGGATTTGGAAAGCGAAAATCATGAATCTAGTCCTCCAATTGAATTGAGAATTTGGGGATTTTAAATATTGAGTTTAGAAGGAGATTAATGAGAGCATAACATAGAGATTGATGTTATTTGAAGGTGTATTTGAGTAGTAATTAATTTTGATTTAACGAAGAAGATGACAAACACATGAAGATGATAATGAATGTATTCTATTTTCCCCTCATTTTTTTAGTACTTAACTGGGCCGCACGTTTACACATTACTAATTTATAATTTTTTAATATGCAAAATAATTTCAGGGGTCCTTTATATTATTTTTTTTTGTAACACTTTGATCCTTTATTTTTTTTTCTGTAACACTTTAGTTCTTTATTTTATTTAATTTTAACACTTTAATCTTTATTTTTTTTTCCATTTAGGTCGTTTATCTTTTATACCATTCACATATAAACCCTTTTTCTCATTTTTTTATTTAAAAAATGTTGAATTTTATTTTTTTAAAATGCCTTTTTTATTAAAATTAAATAAAACTCATAATTTTAAAAAAATCAATTTTTTTAATTAAAAAAAAAGAGAAAAAGGGTTTCTATGTGAATGTTATAATACATATTTTTTTCGGTATTAGATAAAGCGATAATTTACTGAAATTAAACCCACATAATTGTGAGATCTCGGGTTCGAACGTGTGTCACGATGTTCAGCCTAATAATTTCGATATTTTTTTGTCCGTTGAGATAGGATTTATGAGATTATAATACATACTTTATGACATAAATCTAATATAGTAAAAAATAATAATTTAAAAGACTAATTAATGACATACATCCAACTTAAAAACATTATACACATGTATTTTGACTAAAAATAAAATAGACAAGTGTTTTGCCTAATCTAAAAATATTTGCATAAGTTGAATGGTCCAAACAAGGTACATGAATTATCCATCTTCCCAATACTCATTTCAACTTACCAAAGCCACAAAGATATAAATACCAACAGTGGAAGAGTGGGTAGGTAGGTAAGTGACAACAACTTGACACTCACTAATTACACATTTGCCCTCGTTACCAACCAATTCAATTTTCCTTTTCCTCTTCAACTTTTCTCAACTCAACAACAACTACCAATTTTATTTTATTTTTTAAATTTAAATAGAACTCAACTACCAAACCTGAAAAGTGAAAACAGTATTTCATTGCTCTTCAAACATCTTCACAATTCTCTTCTACTACATTTCCAATCAATATCCATGGCTTCTTCTCTCTCCATCAAACCCTTCCTAACCGTTTCCCGAACCGATTCTGTTTTCGTTTCTCCTAATTCCGATCTCCGATCTCTCTCCTCCGTCTACCTCCGTCCTCGCTTCCCCAAGAAGCTCCGTTAGTTCTCTCTATCTCTCTCTCTCTGTTAATTGTTTTATTTCCGTTTCATAATTTGTTATTCAACGCTTATACTATATCCTTTTTGTTTGTTTCAATTGTTAGTTATTACTTTTCTGGAATTATTGATTGGAATTTGAGAATTACTGCCAATACTAGAAGAATATGATGCTATAGTATGTTTTACTGCTTTCATTGAGTGTGCTTGTGCAACCTGAAATTTTCTGTATCGAGATTTCCGGCATCGGTTGTAACTTGTTGAAATGAATAAATACATTGTGACATTATTATTCTTACTATGGAACTCATATAATGTAATAATTTCTGAAATTTAGATTATGTGAAATTGGATTTCAATTTCAATTTTAATGTTTTTAAATTATGGTCTGCTCCTCTTTTGGCACGGATACTAGTATTAACTAGTGAGAATTGAAAAATATATAGAAACTTCAGTTAAGTGCTTTTTCCGAGTTTCTTTTTAACTTCAAATTCTGCTTATCTACTGACATAAGTTTTGTGAGACTGTTTGAGAGAACTTATGAAAACAACTTATGACAATTTTCATAAGTTTTCCAATATAGCTTATGAAAATAGCACATAGAATATATAAAAACAATTTATCTATTTTATCTTTTGCTATAAAAACAGCTTATGTATCGTAATACATAAGCGCTTGTGCTATAAGCTGTAAATAAGCTATTTATCCAAACAGGTCCTATGTTAAACACAATGAATTGATGGAAATAGTTACTAGTACTTTTCATGCCGGTTGCGTTTTAGGAATTCTAAACTAATAATTGTACTTTGATGGCTGGGTTGGACATTAAAGTTTTTGAAACCATTGATGTATTACAGAGATCCGGGCAGCTGGGAGTACCTATGGAAACCACTTTCGGGTTACAACATACGGAGAATCTCATGGAGGAGGTGTTGGTTGTGTCATTGATGGATGTCCTCCTCGCATCCCTCTCTCTGAAGCTGACATGCAAGAGGATCTTGACAGAAGGTATTTGCCTTTGAAATTATCTTACTGTCTTAACATAACTACTTGCATTGTGAAAAGCCCTTTGGGGGTTATAGAGAAATAATACTGTATAAGATGGATTTTGTTGAAATGCATTCGGAATTGCTAGTAAGGGAATGCAACATTTATGAATGATAGCTTATAGGCAATGATTGCTTAGGACACAACGTGTTTTTAAAGAATAACAGTATAAGGTTCTTGTGTATAGGAGGCCAGGTCAGAGCCGAATTACAACTCCCAGAAAGGAGACTGATACATGTAGAATATTTTCAGGAGTTTCGGAAGGTTAATATTTTTCCTAATACTATTAACCGGGAAGTTATATGTTTCTTGAACAAAGGTCTTAAAGTACAGTCTGTTAAATGCAGGAGTTACTACAGGAACTCCAATCCATGTATTTGTGCCCAATACTGATCAAAGAGGAAATGTGAGTATAATTTCATGTTCAGAAATATTCAATAAAGCAAGCAACCATGTACCTTGATTTATGGGCTGTTAAAATTTCGTACTTTTGGTGATTTTTCAGGACTATAGTGAGATGTCATTAGCTTATAGGCCTTCCCATGCAGATGCAACCTATGATATGAAGTATGGTGTCAGATCAATTCAGGTATTGACCTTTACAATATAATAAGTTAGGTACCTTTTTTCGATTAGATATGTATTAAGCTCATACATCTAAACTCCTATGTTTAGGGTGGTGGTAGATCTTCTGCTAGAGAAACCATTGGAAGGGTTGCTTCTGGTGCTGTTGCTAAGAAAATCCTCAAACAATTTGCTGGAACTGAGGTGTGTTACTTGTCTCATGAGTTTAGGCTATACTTGTCTGAGCCTACTTTTACTCTCGCTCTCTTTCAATTTTCATTCACCAATGCACGTTTGATGTGTGGCTTTAACATGTTTTATTTGTCTTGTAAAAAAAAAGTTTTATTTGCCAATTTCTTCGGAAATATCCTTGGCTAATTCTTCAATTTTCAGATTCTTGCCTATGTCTCTCAAGTTCACAAGATTATTCTTCCAGAGGACTTAATTGACAATGAGACACTTACACTTGATCAGGTATAGTAGTTATTTTTTCATATTTATATATGCTAGAATGTACAGTTTGAATTAGATTTTGTGTTGTCATGCATGTTAAACATGGAGATGAGATGACTATCTCTTGTATTTGTTAATACTTTTTTATGGATATTTGGATGCTGCTAAGTAACAAATTTGTAGGCAAGCCTGCTTATTGGCAACTAGTAAGACTACTTACATTTCCATTTTTTGGATGCATTTTCAAATCATGCTTGCAAGCTACCACTAATGATTTTGTCAGATGAAATTTTGGCATTCATATATGAAGTGACTATATTTGTCCTTGTTTAATTTAAACCCAGTAAATAAATTTTATTTTCCACACTTCAAATAAATTCACTCTAGAATATCAAATTGAAAAGAATAACTTTCAACTGACATTCTTATATAACGCACGTTTGTAAAGATAAAACTAATTTTGACAAATCGACAAAAGTGATTCTCACGCAGGGAGAAATCTCATTGTGGTCTTAAACTAAGATAGTGAGACTTGACTTAATTTTTACATGACTGACGAGTATTAGCAAAGAAATGACTTTAATATAATTAAGAAAATGGGTGATTAAATTTTACCATCCCAACATGTAAATGTGCATATTAGTGTCAACTATTCTCTTGATTTGATTTAACAATTTGTACGGACTACAAATGTATAATTAGTGCATAAAATAACAACTCAAAGGGGGGAAGTTTATACAATTTGCTTTTTTACTGATGATGAAAGTATTGATTGAATATTAAAAGGAGACACCTTATATAAAATGGATAAAATTTCATTCTCACCAAAACATGGGCAATTAATTCATCTAACTAGAATATTGAATGAGTTTAATCTTTAATATACTTTCACCTGTATTTCGACCAAATAACTGTATTTTCTGATAACTTTGCATAGAATTCTTACAGTGATACCTTCTGTTCAGGAATTTACTTGCTGCAGTCTTCCAAATTGGCTCATTATTGTTTTGACGTGTATTAATAATAATTACTGTTGATGTTTTAAAAAATAATTCTTGCATCTCAGAAGCTAAATTCCTGGTTTGCCACTATTTGTTTCAATTTTGTCCAGATTGAGAGTAACATTGTTCGTTGTCCAGACCCTGAATATGCAGAGAAGATGATATCTGCTATTGATGCTGTCCGAGTGAGAGGTGATTCTGTTGGTGGTGTTGTAACATGCATTGTGAGGAACTGTCCACGTGTAAGTCTTTTCACTTTTCTGTCAATAAAAAATAGTTCTGCAAAATAATAGGGTTTAGTGTACAAATTAACTTAGTGATATCAACCACAGGGGGTTTATGGGAAAACTATATTTTGCTAGCTGCATTTCAATGGAAACATAATGCTGCCACTATAATGAACCAGATCGAAAGAACAAAAGTTGTAAACCAAAAATTGAAAGAAAAAAAAAATATCTTTGCATATTTTTGTGTGTGTGTGTGTGTGTGTATTCCCGCAAAGAATATCTTTCAGCTCCGTCCCCTGACTGTAACATTGCTCGATGATTGATGCAGAAATTAATTTAGTAAATATACGTGATATAGAATCTTGTGGAAACTCTAGAAAAATCAGTGGAAATTAAATAAACTCAGACAAGCTGTGCTTTTTAGTCATCCGTGATTCCATGAGTTTGGAAGGTTAGGTATCTGCTATATCCATCCATATACCCCTAGAAGTATTAAATTTGAAGCCTATCAATAATTCAATATAAGATTTCTATTTGAGGTATGATGCTGTTATTTGATATTTTAATAATAAGAATGGGAGAAAAAAGGAAGAAAATAACACTGCTTTGAAACAACCCGTGTTAATTTGCAGCTTTGTGTCTCCCTTTATATGTCTACTTGCATGGCTGATATCATATAGACACTTCCAATCCTTACATAGTTTTGTAACCAAGTACTTTATGCTTGAATTGTTCAGATTTTCATATTATTTTTCAATTAGAATAGAAAATGACTATTATTATTTCTCAGGGTCTTGGTTCACCAGTTTTTGACAAACTTGAAGCTGAGCTGGCTAAAGCTGCCATGTCATTGCCTGCAACTAAGGGTTTTCAATTTGGTAGTGGGTTTGCAGGTATTGAAACTTGCTTATGCATATGACAATGTGTGCTTTGTCTTATACAGGGATAATTGAACGATGTAATTTTCTATGATCACTTGTGTCTGGGGTATCTTCTGATGGCTTAGTGAAATCATTATAGGTACCTTTTTGACTGGGAGTGAACACAATGATGAATTTTATATAGATCAAAATGGAAATATGAGGACAAGAACAAACCGGTCTGGTGGGATACAGGTATTTGTTTTGTTCTATAACAAATTAACTAGCTGTTTCTAGATATGCTGTATGAGTTATGACAGTAATGTTCTATATTTGTTTTACTTTATATTGAAAATCAGGGTGGAATTTCCAATGGAGAAATAATTAACATGAGAATAGCTTTCAAGCCGACATCGACTATTTCAGTAAGTCCAGTATCCTCTTTCTCTCAATCACACATCATATAAAAATCCAGCGCCAGGGGAGTACTTGAGTTGATCCATCCAAGCACTGAAGTTCTAACTTGGCTTGTAAAATTAAAGCTTGATTGATAACTGAAAAACTTGTACACTATTTTATGATACCTATCTTTCCCTCTGCTTCATAAATCCACTAATTGCAACAATTTTAATTGCTCAATGTTAACACTGCATATTTGACTAGCATAGGCCATAGAGTGACTGCAAAATTATATGCATTTTAAATTTCTTTACCTACTCATTTATCATAGATATGACATTTTATGTTAATTCTTTATTTTATTTTATCTCATCTCAACCCTCTGGTTCTCGGAGGAAAGGGGCCCTCCTACCTATTTGTTATCATCTTCTGTCAAAACATTACACCCGCTCCCACACCTTTTTCACCCTTGAATTAAGGTGTGTTTACCAATGCATAGATCGGCTGTGTAGGAAATAAGATAACAGCTACTGAAGCTGCTACTTTGATTTCCATTTTCTCTAGTTGAATGAGACAATTGTTTAGGTATATGAATATGAATTATTAGTAAACATTGTCTGAGCAGCATACAGGATGTATGGTTTATTCTTCATAGACATGCTGTGTTTTAGGGGTACCAATTGAGGCAACCTTTTATTTGCGTCATCCTACTGACTCCAGTTCCTTGGCATATAGATGTTCACTTTCCCCCCATTTTTAGCTGATTTTAGGTTGTCCGTAGCATGCTTTTTTGCACAGGACAACAAATTTTCACTATTTTATATGAATTGAACATGATGTTATACATGTGCAGAGGAAGCAATCTACAGTGACTCGGGATAAGAAAGAAACAGAGCTCATAGCCCGTGGTCGTCATGATCCTTGTGTCGTCCCTAGAGGTTACTATCTTAGCCTTTTTTGAAGTACTGTATCTTATTTTCATCCAACTATTTAGAGTTTTATGTTGTCTCTGATAACACTTCATCTAAATTACTGAGAAAATCCTTTAGAACTGAGTTAACATTGATCTTAAAGGGAAAAATATAATTATTTAAATGATAGCTTTTCCATAAAGATATGTAACCGATTCAATGTACTCACTTTAGAGGAACCAGATTCTTGGGAGATGACATGGTTTTTTTATTTAAAAAAAAATCCATAAAGACATCTATATCCAATGTTAGGAAGATATATTAAATTTCATCTCATTTTCTTGTCCTACCATTTTATCGTTGGAAAAGAAAATTTATTAAATTTTTATTTGGACTGGACTTGCAGCTGTACCCATGGTAGAGGCCATGGTAGCTTTGGTACTTGTGGACCAATTGATGGCACAATATGCACAGTGTAATCTATTTCCCGTGAACTTCGATTTGCAAGAATCCTTGTCAACCAAATTAGAAACAGAAGAAGTGCATATCTGAGAAAATGAAGTGGGTGCATAAATCAATAATGGCCTCAGATAAAATCTTCATTCTGGCTAGTGTTTAGTCGGCAGTTACTTCGCTCTGATGAAAAGTTCAAATTTCCACAAAGGATCCAGCTCTTTCTCAGCATGTCGTATTTTTGGTGCTATCTATCTGTTTGTATTAATATAAAGGTTAAACTATTGGTTTTTTTCACTTCGTTTTTCTTCTCAACATTGTTTCTAGAGTACCATGCTGCAAAAGCACGTATAGATGTATTTTATAGTGAATTGGTATTTGTTGCAAGAAATTTTGTAGTTTCGTAAGCCTGGTTTCTCTTAAATGCTGCTATGCACTGCATTTCACAATAAATCAAGCTTTGGCAAGTTTAGCTTGTTTGTGTTCCCTTTACTGTTATGAAGATAAACTTGTACCTATGTTTTATCTTATTACTTATTTATGTGTATAAATTGGCATATAATAACTGAAGCAGATCTGAACTCAAGCTTGTATGTAGAGTTCGGTGTTCGAAAAAACAATGAACCACTCAATTTTTTTGCTCCATTCGTACCTAAATGGTTCCCATTTAACCATTCCTGGACAATTGGACATCGTCTACGACTACGAGTAAGACGAGCTACCTGCTAGATCTATGATGCCAAACATTAGTCATGGATTTCTAATTCAAATAGCTTAGGCAATTGAGAAAATATACCTCAGATATTCCTTTGATTAGTTTACTTATTTAAGGAGTAATAAGGTGAGTGCTATGATGGACCACTGACTATCCACAGTATTCTTTAGAAATAAAAATGATCATAAATTTTAACAAGGAATATGAGGTAATATAAAAATGGGGTTAATAAGTCACTAGGTTTGGTCTAGTGGTGAGAAATTTGGGTTGTACACTATAGGTCATGGGTTCGATTCCCACTCATTATAAACCAAAAAAATAAAAAATAAAAATGGGGTTAATTGGACTAAGGAGGAATACGAGCCGGTATCAAAACACATCTTATTCAAAACACATCTTCTTCATCAATCAACCTCCATAACCCCTTCCAAAGCAAAATGTTTTACACGAATTTTGGGTTTCATTACACAATCCTACCATCAATCTACTCTTTCTTCAATGTTTTTGTCTAAAAGAATACATTATGTAATATGAAGTTCTAACATTCTTCGATTGTTATTTTTGCATTGTATTTTAAAAATTATACTACGTCGTGCAGAATTATATCTCCCTCTAGGTAATAAATTTTAACACCCACCAAATTATATTTTCCGGTAGGCATGCATATTAACACCTACTAAATTTTATCTTTCGCTAGGCTTAAAACCACTTTGACAAGTAAAATGTTAAATAGACGAGTATATATACTTTAAATAATTTTATTTTAACTAAAAAATTATGATAATTTATTAATTACGTATTTTACCCCTATACCCCTATTTAATATTTAATGGAAATGCATATTAGAGTGGTCTTACTATGCCAATTAGTGAATTGGACTCCAAAAAATGAAAGTCTCAGTGAATTTGACTCCAAAAATTCATCCAATCAAAATGAAAGTAAAGATCAAACTCTTTTTCTTACGAAATATGAATCCACTTTTTTAAGTCAACCGTCATCAATTTAGTATACACATATTTTGACTAAATCGTTAGCATACACACAATGACCTATAATTATAATTTGTAGTTTTTCATCACTATAATTATATAATCTTAATGACTCATTGAGACGACAGATTGTGATTGTCGTTTGGTACGAGTTGCCATTTTAACGTACACACTATGTCTAAGTTATGACATAGGGTTATATCTTGTATGGATTTGTATAATTAGGTTTGGGTCTTGCTAATATATATGTGCTAGAAGACACGTATTAAGAAACTTAAAAATGAATGTTTTTGTTTTAATACACAATTTTTACGAGTAATTTTTTATATTAAATACCTTATTATGTGTCCTTAAAACACATGTTAACTTTCTCTTTACTCTTTTTCATATAATAAATAGTACAATTGTACAAACTTAACCACAATTCACAATTTTTTTTGTGACTAAACAATTCACAAACTTTTGTTACTAATTAGAGTATATATATATTCGTTGCTTTTGTCTTTCAAAAATATTCTCGAATTTTATTTGCTAAGTTTATTACCGTTAAAAACAACCAATTCCATGTTTCATGGTGACTCTTGTTTTATAGTGCCTTGTGAAAGCGAAATATCACTAGGTCATGTTTTTTTCAAATCTTAATTTTTTTTTATAGTGTGCAGTGTTGAACTACAATTTTAGTTGAACTACTCTAATCAAACACAAAGAAGTTGTTGCAAGCACGGCACTTAAATAGTGACTTTATAAATCTCAAAATATTATGATATTATTATCATATCATTTGTTGGTGTCATAATCTTCATTCTTCTAATCTAAATAACAACCATAGCCATAAATATTAGCCTTTCATATTTCAGCTCGTGTATGATATTGATTGAAAAGAGAAAAAAGTGAATGAACCATAATTGATGAGTTATTATTTTGGAATTATATTTTAAAGAGAGAAATGATTATGAATAAGTTTAACGGTGCAGCTTGTTGTTCGTCTATCTTTCATTCGTTCATATGTAATTATCTTAAATATACGTGTTAGGAACAGTATTATGAACAAATAGAACTCATAAAGAGGATCTTTTTGTCATTATCATTGTCATCTTTGTCACCCTTATCATAATTTAAAATGAGTTTAGTAGGAAGTCATGTTTGGGGCCCAATAAGCATTCTAATCCCAATTAACAATGATAATGGGTGGGAATGGACGACTCATTAAGTTTGAACATAGCCAAAATGGCCAAGTGGTAGAAAGGATAAGCCAATAATTTTGATTAATTAAAGAAAGATTCCATTATGTAGTTTGGTCACATCCATATAAAGACCATAATACTATTTAATTAATTATATGATCGTTGAGAAGGGAGGGTAAGGGTGGAGGAGCTATTTAGCAAATCAAAGATAATGAGCACTATAGTCTATAGAGGTTATAGACAAAAGAACACCAAATTAATAATTAAGAAGATATAATATAAAGTATGGTATGTAGACAAAATGGACATTAACATATACATTGAAAAAAGATGAATAACCCCAAATAAACATGACAAAATTAGACACTTTAATTTTTCTTCAAACAAGGACTTAGCAACCAGCTAGTGACTTAAGGACAGATCGTCCTATTATCTCCTAAAACTTAAGGTCCATATTAACTTCATTATCTCTTTAATATGATACCCCAATTAAAAGTGAGAAAAAAATTCCATTATAAACAGCAAAATAATTAAGAACTTCCTTCAATATTCAAAATATATAGGTTCTTTTTTTGTTTTTAAAATCAAAACCTTTTTAAAAACTAAACCTTTTGGCTTTTTTCATGACTCAATAGGAAACTTTTTTTGAGTTAGATCATGAATGTAGAGGGTATCACACTTGAGAAAGAGTTGTTGTAATATGCAGCAGCGGAACTAGGGGGTGGCTGAGGTGGGCCAAGACCCCACTCTCACCCCCAAAAAGTAATATTTTTATGGCAAATGCTAAATAGTGCCCCCGGGGCACTCTTTAAACCCTTAAATAGTAAGCTTTTTATAGAATTTTTATCGAAATGCGTAAAGTCAACGCATTGGAAATTGTAATGTTTAACTTTTTGAATAAAAAGTTTCTTTAAATGGAATGCTTAAAGAGTGCCCCGGGGGCACTCGTTAGCAACACCCTATTTTTATAAGTATAGAGTATTAACACAAATATTAATGAAAATATTAGTTTAGAGTTTATTATTGATGATTGTAAGTCACTCGGTATGCATATTAGTTTAAGTGCAAGTGAAAATATTAGTTCGTAAACTATATATAAACTAGTAAGATATAAGCTCATGAAAAAATGTTACCAATTTTTTTTTTTCAATACAAACTTATAAATTATAAGCCATAAATTTTTTAGCGGCTCACCCAGTAAATTTTTCCTAGTTCCGCCACCGGTACTATGTCTGATTTAAATTTCGACATTGAATAAAAAAAGTTAAGATTGGGTAAGATGCAAGTAAAAGGACCCATTAACTCCAAGTCCTTAAATTTTTTATAAAATTAAGTGTCCTCACTTCTTTTAAGTTTTACTCCAAACCAAGTGAATTTTCCCTCATACTTCAAATACTTTTTAACTATTGTGATTAACTTTACATTTGTCATGGCTAAGTGCCTAAGCAGCCTGATTAGATATAGTGATATTTTTAACCATTTTGGAGCAATATTCATGAGGCTCCCTTTTAAAGCTACCAGGTTTAACCTGAGAATAGACTTTAAGCTGTTTTTCATGTTTTGGTATCTTTTCAATTATTGAATAGTTTAAGAGATGGAAAAAAGCCTCCTAACATTAATTAGATACTAAAGTGGTCAAATCAAGACAATGATGTCAAAAAAAGTAGCAATTGATAGCAATTAAATTTGTCTTTATGGCCGTTTCAACTTTCAATAGTAGAATTTAGTTAGAGGGCTAGCAAAATGATCAAAGAAAAAGTATTTTTGTGTAAAATGGGACGGAAAGGATGAAAGAGGTTTAGATTTTCCCCAATACGATTACTCAAAATTGCAATTTTTTGAATAGTTTGGTACCAATCAACCTTAACTTTTTTCATCAGAATAGTATACATTATTTCATGTCTTGTTGATGTTAAACTTTTAAAGGCATTTTTTTAAAGACTTGTGAATAGTAAATCGTAGATTTGTTTTCTCCTCTAGACATAGGTCAATTTAGATTGAATTGTGTAAATAATTTTAGTGCATTTATTTCTCTTCTCTCTTTATCTTATTTTTTGGATTGATTATATAATTTTCCTTTACACATATGATCTAGATTTGTTCTAGGTTTAATCTCCATATAGTTTGCTTGTTCTAGGTTTATTTCTCTTCTCTCTTTATGCTGTTTTAGATCCACAACAAATGATATTGATCAAATTCATGTCATGTTAAATATGACATCTCTCTTGATCAATATTCAAACTTTGATTAACCACGTTATAAGATTGACTTTTTTCGCGACGATTATGGGCGCATAAGAGGCTGACTCGTTTTTGGCAAATCTTTCTCTTATTTGATGGCACTACATGAAGAGTCTTTCTTTTGGTCAAGAGCAATCCTTTATACGCAACCATAATTTAGCTACAAATGCATTGCCTGATCCTATCAATTTTGCTAATGTAATACCCCCTCCTATCGTTTTTGCTGAATGTTTGTTGTATTTGACATTAAACATTCTATTAATTAATTTTTTTTCTTATAATAAGGTCTAAAGATAGTAACTCAATCAACATTATTATCTTGAATAGTTTCAGAGAGTTGATGGTACGTGGACTTGTCTCCGGTTGATCCATTCATCAGCTTATAAAATTCTAGTTGGCACCCGCAAATGTCCACACGTACTTATTAGTCGCACTCATTTAAGAAGAGATTAATTCCTAATATCCGTGAAACAGTGAATCTAGTGAGCCTTGTCTATCTTGCGCAAAGACAAGTATGGCCACATTTTATAAGGTAACCTACCATCTAAAAAGTTTATTTGGAACAGGGAAAAACCTTTGCAATAGAAAAAAACATTTACAAATTATTTTTCAAAAAAAAAAAAAAAATAGGACAGAAGAATCTAATCCAATTTGCCACCCTCTGAATTCTCATTCTTTTTTCTTCTTTTTTTTTCAAATAAAAAAATATAGCACTTGATTTCATGTTTGACCCTAAAAAGCTTCAACTGAGACACTTTGCTTTTCTTTGTTGGTCTCTTTTACCCTAATAGCTAGAAAGGTGGAGTGGACACCATAATGTCTGCCCTCTGGTGAGCAAAGTATCCCACACAGATCTTCTCTTCCTTTTTAATTACACCATTTGTCCTTTTCACCCCTAACCCTTGTCTATCTTCAAAAGTAAAGCTGCTATACTACTACTGCTATTTGCACTCTTCTTTTACTTTTCCTTTTCCTTTCTCCATTTTTTTTTTCTTTTTCTTTGCCTCCTATAATATCAGTCTTTTCCCTGCAACATTTTATTGCATGTAAATTCAATGAGAAATAACAAGGATTTAGCCATTCCTAAGATGCAATAATGTAAACTTCAAGTTTAAGAATCAAATTAAGATATTAAAATACAAGATCTAACAAGTGTTGACACATACATGAACACAACACCGATAATAGCTTGAAAAAATAGAAATAATTGAGCAGTCGATGTTTGAAACCAGATACACTTTCGATCAGACCGAAATCGAAAGCACCACAAGTTAGTGCTGCATAAGATAAGATTTGATTTGGAATAATCAAATTGTGGTTGGTAAATATAATATGTTTGGAATGATCTGGTAATATTTTTCTGTCTTATTTTTATGGACATGTGATGTGGCTAGTGACATAATTTTTTTGTTATTTTCTTCTTAAAATTATTCTGTCCTGTCTTGCCATGTGGTTGACCCCATATCATCATTCCCTTGCTAAATAAACAGAGGTCCAAATCCTTCTGACCAATTTCAACTCCTTTTCCAACTGCCCAAATTTTACTTTAATTAGTTAAAATTATGTAAAGTTAATCTCCCACGTGACCACTATTCAAAAATATGAAAATTTTGTCTCAATGAAATCTCTAATAAGTCATTATGCAAGGGGATGGATAATTTTGATCTTTGGTTGTTAAAGAGATAAGAGAAATATGCAACCAAATTAGCTAAGTAGGAAACAATACAACATAAATCACACAAAGAACTTAATTAGCAAGATGTTCTTAAGCCCCAAACTAGTGCAAATTACCTATATGCCCTCAGCAATACCTTTTTTTTGTACATTGTGAATAATAGTCAACTACTCCACACCCCATAATTAGAACAAAAAAATAAAACAAACAAACCGGCCATAAGCTTTATGACATGAGAAGCACTTTTCAGGACTACGGAAAAACTTGGAGGGGTGCCCCGCCATGATCTGATTCTTTATGATCAAAATAAAATCCCTCTTACTAACATATTTCAAGTTCCCACAATGCCCTTTTCCCTTTTGAACTAAATGACCAGAATGCCCTTTCATAATACTACTAACAATGAGTGTCGGTTACCCGACATAACTTATGCTCTTTCATTCTATACGACCATATATAACAACAATTACTTGCCTACCATATTAATATATATATATATATATATATATATATATATATATATATATATATATATATATATATATATATATATATATATATATATATATATATATTGTTGTTGTACTGATGATGAGGAGACAAGTTACATAATTTCACGTCCATGAGACCATGACCATGTATGTGTACACAGAAGCTGACAAATTCATTCAATTCAATGTTTTCCTAGTGAATGAATGATTAAAATTAAATGCAGTAGTTATTATGATGAACCTGTGTGGAATTTCAACTTTTATAGACATCCACAAGTTTACCGAAAGACTGTGCTTGTGCTTAATTTTACCAGTCAAGTGTCGATAAAAGTTATTCCTGTGGGTCTGATATTGATAAGTGTGTGTTTGAATAACTTAGAGGTGAAAACAATAGGTACAAATGTACAATGTGTTCCCCATTTCACCTCATCAACAGAGTTTCCAAAGACAACATAAAAGTTTGTTATCTGATTTACATGGAGCAATTAGAAATTTAGAATCTAGAAAATTGTACTAGTTGAGCAATGTTGTTGGTCATGTTATTTTATCTTAAAAAATATCTGAATAGTATTAATTCTAAGGTTCCTAAGTGAAGGGGGCCCGGTGATCCAGAATTCAGCGGTAAGGTTAAGAAAATCTAGTCAAGAATTGTTCCCACCAGGAATCGAATTCGGGTTCTCCCGAACACGTACTAATTTAATTTTAATGAAGATGCTTTCACCTTGGTAATTAATTAAAGGGGTCCACTAAAAAGCTTTATTTGAAAGGATATGTCCGTAAATTATTGAGGTAAGAAAAACCAAACAAAGTGCTTACCATTTTCTTTAGGTTGATACTTTAGAGGGTTGACTATGGGATCTTAAGTGGCTTTTGGGGTAGCTTGTTTGAAAGCAACAGTGGGAGCTATTCTGCAGCTCCTCCTCTGATGCTCTTGAACAAGTTCTCCAGCAAGCCAATCAAGTTTCTGAAAGTTACTCTGCTCCCCGATCTTCTTCCCTCCGAAGAGTACTGATTCCACATTCTCCTGCTTCAACATCTCCTCTGCTACTCCCATTAGCATCTTTACATTGCTCGGACTTGCATCTGTATCCACATTGGCTCCACATTGCCCCATACTTGACCCATTTGCCTGTAATGTTCATGTAACAATCGCTTCGCTTAGAAGAAAGTACATTCATGTATGGATATATTGAAGCTCAAAATCACAATTTAAAGATACAACAACTTTTACCGATCACAATTCCCCACCAATTTATAATGGCTTGTTTGTTAGTTAACAAAAAAGGTAATTTAGTACACATAACTCTACTAAAGGGATAAGGGACCAAATGAATTTCAATACTATGGAATTAACTCTTCATTGATCCATATGATGGTCCCTTATACAAACATATCAATTTCATTTCTTGGCTGCACAAAACCATGGTGATGGTCCAACAAAAATAGCAAAGTTTCCTAAAACTGAAACACATTCTTTTGGCCAAAAAATAGACAACATTAATTAACATCAAGAGATATTCCCCAAACAAGGCCAAATCCAGCTATCTCACCCCATACATACCCTTCAACTTGCTAATACAAACAAAGGCAAAAGATATCCCTATGATGCAAACCCCACACCCCTTTACTCTCCTGCTGGTATGAAATTGACTCTATTTAATTCCTCTTAACTTCTATCAATTCAACATCACCTGTTTCTCACCTCAGTTTTCTCAAATTCAACCAAAATACTGTAACTAAAGTAAACTGTATTATTGCTTGCTTGGATTGGCAGCGCCGCTTTGAATTCTCACGTCTCAAGGCACATTTGTAAGCTACCATTTCTAGCTTCCGATGGACACAATACCGGTGGGATCACTTTGTTCCCAATCATAGACTTAATCAATTCCCCAAATTTACAGGCATGTTTGGTAATTCCGATAAGCTACTAACATGCACTACAACACTTACACACACTACGCGCCAAACTATTACTAAGCTAAAACCCTACTGATAAAATAATGCATTACACAATTAAATAAAAACATTTAGCATTGTAAATTGAATTTTAACAGCATTCATCGAAGAACATACCTGAACACGAACATAATTGGTGCTCCGACAATGCCCAAACGCCATGGCAACGGCCTGATCAACAAGGTCAGCCGAGGCATCGCTAGAAATTCGCGCCATAGGCCGGGCCCAATCCTTAGCCTTCCAACGAGTAACCTGATCATACTCATAGTTGACCTCCAAAAGTTGACCAGTTCCAAGAGAAAGAACAAGTAAATCCTCGACACCTCGAACGAACGGAAACTCCTGTTTGTTATGAAGCACGTGCGTGATGGCCGCACCGGTCGGGTTACTCATCGCTAAACCACCATCAACTGCCACACACTTAGTTTGTCCATCAATAGACCGCATTTGAACCGGTTCAAATAAACCCGGTTCAGCTGAAGTTGCTCTACACACCTCCCATAAACGAAAATCAAAGCTATCCGTTTCTAACGCATCCGCACGTGAGAACAAAAACGGCGCCGTACTGGATAAATCATAACACGGTATAAGAACCGGTTTCAGTGTATCTTTCAGCGTTAAACAACGACCGTTCTCCGCCGTAAAAGCTTCCTTAACCGTTTTCTCCATACCAGCCGTCGCAGTTTCAACTGAACTCGAACCTCCGCTTCCGAATAGTCTCTTGAGAAATCCACGGCCGCCGGAGCTTCCGTTACCGGTCCCCTGCCGGTAGAATTTCTTCCCCTGTTCTGCTAAAAACCGCCACGTGTCATCCGCAGAATAAATCGGCCGGCGTTGATCTTTCGTCGCGAATAGCATCGCCGTGAAAATACCTCCGACACCGGCGCCGGTTGCGACGTCGAAATAATCCGCTATTCTAGCGTTCTGATCACCGGATTTTTTCTTCAACGCGTTTTCGAGATAAGCAAGAGCTTTTCCGGCGAGAATACCTCGCATACCTCCGCCGTCGATTGCGAGTATACATATTTTCCCACGCTGATTCTTAACGGCTGAGACACCGTCAACAGCGGCGGAAACAGTTTGCGGTTGTTGAGAATCAATTGTAGTTGTGTTAGGTATTTGCTTAGGAAACCAGAGTTTTTGTTCATCGTAGCCAAAGAGAAACTTGCTTTCAAGAATAGAGAAGATTTCGTAGCTGAGCTTATCGGTTTCAATACTCGGTTCTTGCATTTCGAATTGATCACTAGAATCCATTTTTTTTTTTCTTTTTTCGATTTTCCAAACGCTGCTTTTCTTGAAACGCGATTATTTTGCGTTTGTTTGTTGCATGAGAGGTTTTAGAGAAAAATGAAAAATCAGTAATAAATCACCACCACCTCCGAAGTGACGCCTGCAGAATAAAAAGAAAATGAAACATTTCTTCAGAAAAACGTGTTGGTTTTTTCTTTTGCTTTTTATTCGCCTTTTAAAGTTTGAAAAATTCAATTCAAAGATACATACATAGATATAGCTAGCTGAAATATGAAATTATTATATATAAAGAGCAAAAAATGTGAAATATGAAAAATAACTAAGAACTCGCTTTCAGAGTGTTGTAGTTAAACAGTGAAAAACTAGTAATTGGATGATACAAAAAGAGCAGAGAGAAACAGAGTCAAAAGGGTACCCTTACCTTTTGATATCTAAAATGAGGCCAATTCCCAATCTTGTGTAGTAGTAATTTGATATGGCCACAACTTGTTCTCTCTTTAGTTGTGTGTGTGTCTGTTCCTTTTGCTCAAAGTAGGAAAGCTAGTTTTTTTCTATATGTTGTAAGCATCAAAGGCAACCAACAAACAAGCACCGAAAAGAACCAGAAAATGCCAAATTACAACAGCTAGCTAGCTAGCTATACCATACTCTAGTATCATATATTTATATTTACTAGTTTATATATACACACAACAATTATTCTTCTATTTTTATTTTTTTACTAGTATGGCCATGATTCATTCATTATTCAGCAGGTTTCTACAATCTACTATATTTTTATATTGAAAATGAGGAAAAACAAATATTCTTATAAGACAATTTTTTTTTTCTTTTTTGGTTGTCAACACTAGTATCGGTTCACTTGACGGTTTAATTTGGTTCGAAAGTCAGTTCTAACATTTTCAGTCCTCTTTCGACCGTAGTTGTTGGGGATTGAAATGTGTTCCTCCCTACTGAGTTCAGTATCAATCACAACTGAATCAACTAACGATTGATATAAGAAAATTAATTTTACTATATACGGTTAAACTACCAAAGAAAAGGGTAAACAAATGTGATCTTAACATGGTAGGTGGTTGCGATGGGGCGGATGCGACTTCCCTCGGTTGGTTTGGGTGGTATAGCCCATTGTAGAAGTCCCCCGTCTCGCCCATAGGATAAGAGAAAATTGACCATCTCTTCTTCCAAGCTTTTTTATGCTTCTTCTCGACATAATAAAAGAACTAGATGAGAAAAGGCCTCTGGTTTCAAATCTCTACCCTACGCCTTACGAGGGCGCCCTAGCCAGAATAAGAAATGAAACTATTTCACGATTATTAAGCAAGGTGTTCGTGGTTCGAACCTTAATTCCTGCATAAATAATGTAATATTTTTATCAACTGAGTTAAATTTATGAAAAAATTCATTTAACTATAGGAGTGGAGCTGCAAACATTGTGGTATCCACGTCAAAATGAGACATACCTGGTAAGATTGTAGCATGATACTCATAAGACGAATGAATGTGGCGTTGAAATTGGCCCAACTTCAAAACACTTGGTCAAAAAAAAAATCCAAAACACTTACAATAGTTATCGGAGTTTTATACTACTCCACGGTTCAGAAAATGACTAATATGCGGCCTTCTTAACTAGGATTAGGACTCGGTGCACTTTTGCAGTCAGATGTTAGTGACTATTCGATTAAGATCGGACAATCCTAATTTTTTAAAAAATATTTTTATAATTAACAAATAAAAATAAGATCAAATTTTCCTGATTTAAAAACAATATTTCCAAAATTATTAAATAAAAATAAAATATCCATTTTGGAGGCACAAGATCTTGATCAAACTGTCACAAACACAGCAACTTACACTGCACGGAAAATGCTACCGCACCGTATCCATTTCCCCTCAACTACAAGAGAGGTTGAGAGGGGGACAAAGCAGTTGTGTCCCACAACAGAAATTGTGTTTTTGCAATTGAACATTACCAATCAATCACCGACACTTGTACACCGTTATTCTTTCTATCCGTGGCGTGATTCATGGCTCAGATTTCACCAATATTTCCCCTCATTCATCAACGTTCGAATTTTGCATTTTCTCCCACCTATAGACTTACATAATCTACACCAATCCTCATACCTAACTCAACTTTTTTTTTTTATTTTTTAAATACTTTAGTAGCTAGAATTCTAATAAATAAATTGAGTATATGAAATTCAAATATTAACTTTATATATAATAATATTTCTATAAACGGAATTGAATTATGCTCATAAAGATCATTATTAGATTCTAATTTAATTATTTTATAAATATTATTTTAAATTGTTCGTAAACTTGATGTTTTTCAGATCAATTTAAAAATTTATTTTTTTGACACAAAAAAATAATAAATAAATAAATAAATTTTCAAGTTAACCTGCAAAACATCAATTTGAAAATTTAATTATTGCAAAAAAAAGATGAAAATTTATGATTGGACTTTTAGTATTTTTATTATGTATTGAAAATTCATAAGCATGAGTGTTCTAGACTAGGTTTATAGCCCAATCGCCGAGAGACCCTCCTCTAGACCGTCAAGCAGGGCCCAATAGCAAGAAATCCACGAAGACTCAACTCTGGTCAACGTACGACTTGCTTGGTGTAATCGTAACGTCTGACATCAGTATAATGAACATCTACTACTCATCATGGCGCTCCAACCGTTTTTCGACAGACGACAATCATTGATGACATTAAACATGGCCATCAACAAAAACAAAAACAAAAAAATGTCCATCAACGACTTTGGCCACGCGCTGAGATTATATATACTTCTCTCATGCAGATAAGTCAGATACATTCTATCCTACTCTGAAAACCTTGTTTCACTTTCACACTAACTTGAGCGTCGTAGCACCTCCTGCAGATACACAACCTCCTCCCATTCACCGTAACAAAAGAGGAGCATTACCGGCGTGGTGTTCTCTGATGTAGCTACAATCGATGAGAATGTAGATTTTACAAGTTTCATTTTATTTTTTTGTCAAGTATATAAAAGTCTCATTACCAACTTAACAAGCTAACAATTGGAGGGTGAATAAGAGACGAGTTGGATGAACTATTTTCAATTTTTGTCAAGGTTGGATATAACAATACTTATAACATAGTGATAATATTTAAGTAATAAAATTGTAAAACAAATAATTAAAAAAATCACAGAAGATTATATTAGAATAGAATGCTGGTGGTGATAGCGTGTGGGGTCAAAGGCTTAAGAGTGGGTCGGCAAGAGAAGTTAAGAGGGAAAGCACTATGTACTTAAATAATTACTATTGAACTATTACTGCAATAGTGTTGTGTATAATCAGCATTGCTGTTACTAAATTGCTTGTTTTTTTCTTCAGAAGTTCCAGTGTTGTGTTGTGGAGGGTAATGGTGGATTTGACTAGTTTGGCCTTCAAAAATCAGATAAGGGGGGGGGGGGGGGGGGGGGGGGGGGGGGGGGGGGGGGGGGGTGGTTAAGCTTGGAGCTTGGGGGTATTGCCAATTTGCCAAAGGTAGTGGGGACCATTGTGTTTTGTTTTGTGCATAAAAGGGGAAGATGGAAGAAAATAGGACAATGAACAAAAGACAACAGGACAGGGGGACAATTTCTGGTCATCAGGTGCAAATATAAAACTTGGAAAAATAAATAGATAATCATGTCTTATTCTTATTTTTATTTTCTTTTAAAGATGTATTATTCTTAGTTGTAACTCTCTATTTTAAAATGAATATTGTTTGAAAATTTTACAATATTAGAAAGAACATAATATATTTAGAAAATATTAATGAGTGTTCTTAGAATATTGTCTAAGGTTCTAAAATTAGTTTTTAAGAAAATGTGTAAATAAAATAGACAAACATAATTTTAGATAATTCCTCCGTAACACTATATAAACAAAAAACATATTTTTAAATTCATTATATAATTATAGAACAGCTTGTTCAAAAAAAATATAATTATAGAACAAATACATTAATTATACTCCCTCCGTCCCAAAATATAAGTAAAAATTGGTCAATGAAAGTTGATGTATTTGGTTTAAAATTTAGTCCAAATACATTCACTTTTGTTGACCTCCTTTTGCTTATATTTTGGGACGGAGTAGTACAATGAATCTAAAAAAAATAACAGAGAGAGTTTTTAAATGTGTCTCACGTATAGACAACATTCATTTATCATAGTACTAATAAATACATAATTTATTTAACCCAACATCAATAGCGTAGGATTAGTTTGGTAAAAGTGTCATATAAATCGACAATATAATTGCATTGAAAATTGTATTCATTTTAAAATGAAGAACAACCCTAAAATTCCAAAAATAAAATGAAAAACATCCCTACTAAGAGTCCAAAACAAGCATAAACCTCACCTTCAACATATGTTTTACTTCATTGAGCCATTATATATATATATATATATATATATATATATATATATATATATATATATATATATATAGGGGGCTGCTAATTTAGACCCAGTTGGGTCTAAATTAGCAAGGTGCACCTTTTGAGTTGGACAAAAATACCCTTTCTTTTTTTTTTAAAAAAAAAAAAACATATTGGCGCTGATCCAGTGTCGCGCGCCTACCGCAGGACCACCGTTACAGACCGTTGATTTCCATCAGACGGCCAAGAGATGATCTCATCATGGCTGTCGGATCAATCAGACAGTCCAGATCATCCATCTCCATGATAAGCCAGCGCGTGCACCACACTAGATCTGCGCCTGGAGAGAGAAAATTTCATTTTAAAAAAACAGGACACGTGTCAACTGCTGGGTGGTTGGCGTGTTTTTTTTTTTCATTTAATACTTTAAACTCAATTATTTCGTTGTAAATTAATTTTTTATTTTTTTATTTTTATACCAAAATTCATAATTTTTTTTTGTCTACAAATAGAGACTTGGTTCGTTTGATTTGGACACAAAAAAAAAACTCAATTTTTCACTACCTTTAATTATCTTTATATAATACTGTGAAACCATTTAGCTGGTAGAATGGTTTCACAGTATAACTCTCTGAAACCATTTTACTGGTAGAATGGTTTCAGTGAGTAATTTCTTAATTGTTTGCTTCTGAAACCATTCTGAAACCATTTAGCTGGTACAATGGTTTCAGAGCGTTGTACTTTGAAACCATTTCACTGATAGAATGGTTTCAGGGGAGTTGATTTTTAATTGTTTGCTTCTGAAACCATTTTACTGCTAGAATGGTTTCACAGTATAACTCTCTGAAACCATTCTTCCAGCTAAATGGTTTCATAAGCAAACAATAGTTTTTAATTACCGTTTTATCTCATTTAATTAACGAAAAATAGTTTCAGGTCTCAAAAAATTTCATAAAATATACCAAAAGTTCCAGAATATTATCTAATATTTTATTAGAAACAAATAAAAAAACAATTGGTTTCAGAGTACAAATCTATGAAATTATTATTATTATTTGTTAAATGGTTTTAAATAATCAGCGGAATTTGTGAAAATAATTTCATGACTTGAACTAGGGAGAGTGAGGTACACAAGAGGGTTCTAAATAATTCATAGTACTTTACATAAAATTTTGGAAATTTTTTATGGAATTATAATATTTTTAATTACCTTTTTACTCATTTAATTAACTAAAAATAGTTTCGGGTCTCCAAAAATTTCATACAATATACCAAAATTTCCAGAATATTATCTACTATTTTATTATGAAAAAATAAAAAAAAAATAGAGCCTCCGTGAGGCCGCACGCGCCCCCACGCGCCGCCGGTGAGAGTGGGCGTGGGCGACGCGCACTGTTCATCGTCCCTCCCACCCGTTTTATGCAGAAACGGGTTGTGCGACCCGGTTTTTGACCCGGTTCTATCTCCCTCAATACTCAACGAAACTCGACGTTCCTTATATGGATTTTGATCCTTTTTCAATTTTACAAAGGTTTCCGGTATTAGTTTTTGAAATCGGCGTTCGATTCGCACGTAAAATGAGGTCGAAATTTGGAAGAAATTTAAAAAATGTAATAGTTGTTCTATTGTTTCAAAAAAAAAAAAAGGGTATTTTTATGATGCAAATTACATACATGCCCCAGTTGCTCTATTGTTTAAAAAAAAAAAAAAGGGTATTTTTATCCAACTCAAAAGGTGCACCTTGCTAACTTAGACCTAACTAGGGTCTAAGTTAGAAAACCCCATATATATATATATATATATATATAGGAGTTTAAGTAAAATATCACGGTTTATTTTGGATTAGGCCTCAGTCCAACGTGTGATGAGTTTGTTCATTTTATGTCAAGCTCAACCCAATGCAATGTAGGCCCAAAGTTGCATTCTCCTGCCCAACGATTAAGGAAATTAATTTTCTGTAATGGTCGACATCAGAATGATTGACATTTACTATCAGTTATGAATTTTAATTGTTATTCTGACAATCATTAATAGTGAGGAAATCGTATCCGTCCTCACATTTATGACACTGGATCCGCGTTTGAGACCATATAAATCTTCTCATGCAGAAAGCTCGAGTAGTTTTGGCTCACTTTATAAAACTTTTGCTTCACACAAATATTAACTTGAACATCAGAATATTTACATGTATAATCTCCCATTGTATCGAAGAGAAGCACCGCTGCCTACATCAATAAGATCACACTTCATACTAATAATAAGACTTTTTTAATATTGCATGATTGTTTGTTGTGTGATCTCTATTTTGGTCTAAATCCATATCTATATCATATGAGATTGAAATCCTACAATTCAATTATATATATACACACAAATGTTGATGGTAGTTGCCTAGATATACCTTGCAGCCGGTTTTGGAGAAGTTCTTCCAATTTCTAATGGAGCTGGATCAAGTTTGACTATCAATTTAAAAAACAACGTGTAACCAAACACATGCTGTATCTTTTTATTTTTCCCTTTTGAAAGAAGTCAATTCTACCACCTTAAATAATCCAACCATATCTAACAAAGCATCTAATCATAAGATTTGTTTTTTCTTTTCTTTTGTAGTTTGGAACTCATCTTAATCACATCGTTAAGATGTCCTACATCGGTTGCGATATGGTCTGACTAAGTGTTTATAAATTAAGGTAATCCTTACTTTACAAGCCGGTTTTGTAAGGATGAGTTAGACCCAAAACTCAATTCTAAGATGGTATCAGAGCCTATCCACGATTCGCTGGGCCACTTCGTCGGACCGCCTGCAATCAGGTTTTTGATCGGGACCCCGATTTTGTAAGGATGAGTTAGGCCCAAAACTCAATTCGACGCATCCATAGCAGCTATGATGACTCTGTTTATACTACTCTCCGATCATAATTATAAGCAAAACATCATTTTTTAGATTTATTGAAAAAAATAATATATCTGGTCTATATTATTATTGACTAAATACATTATTTTTTCAATTAACCTAAAAAGTGAATTTTGCTTATAATTATGTCCGAAAGGAGTATTTTTTTAATAAATAAATAAACTTATGTTAAGGGGTGCAGGATGTCATTTCACAAAGATTAATGTAGTTGCCTAATTTTGACCGCAAAACCCATCAATATGGCCAACAAGCTCCACTAATCACAAGTTTGGTCATTAACCACAAACATAAAAGTATGATCTTAACTTCTAGGTTAAAGAAGAAATCAATGGGAGTTAACCGTGGTATAATTTACACTCCAATATAAAGAACCCAACGAATAATTTAAGATTTGAATTAAATCATGCATAGATATTTTATGTAGTCTATCTGCTATGAATTATATATTGTATTAATATAAATTGAATTTTATACATCAATCGGGATTTTCAGCTATGTAATGCGTTTTGTGTGTTAGCGTGAATATGTGTTTTATGTTTTAGATAATTTGTTTTATGTTTTAGATAATGTTTTTTTCTTTTGAAAATAAATTCCATAAAACGGTATAATATACTCCTATTTATAAGAGAGATGTGAAAACTGAATAACTATCATCTTCGATTGTGCATGTATGCCACCTGTAAGATACTAGATAGTTGTCTTTCAAAAATCGTCTGCTATGCTCCGATCTTCATTTGATGTTTGAATTTGAATTTTGATGGAAAACTCATTTGCTGCTTTTTCTTATGTCTTTCGAATCTTGTTTGATGAATACTTGTCTAGTAAACTTATTTGTTTTTCAAAACTCAATTAATTTTCAAAATTATATTACCTGTCCCTAAATATAAGAATCTCTTGAAAAAAAATTGTCCTTTTCAATAAGACTTTATTTGAATATATTCAACCACATTAATTATTTCTTTAGCAATATATCCATAATTATTTTATCTATTTTTATACAATTTACAATAAATATTATGATAATAACATATATAACATAAATAATCTCTCTTGAGGGACAATTTTTTTTTTAAGGAATTGAGGGACAAACTTATAAAAACAATATCCACTATCAGTAAATTTACTACTATGAATTTTCTTAATGTTTTTTATTTAGTCAACAAGATCCTATATTTTGGGACAAATTATAAAATTTTATATGTAATAATAATAGGATAAGTTTTTTTTGTTACAATAATAATAGGATAAGTGAAATTAGTCAATTTATTCTAGAAAGCTGATTAGTCAAATCATCAATTTAGAAAATGAAATGCTAAGTTGAGTCTTGATCAATAGGTTGAATGACCACTCACACTCTCAATTTTGTTCTTTCTTCAAGACCTAGTTTATGAAATTATGATCCACTTTTTTACGTATAAACATAGTGTTCTGTTCTGTTTATGTACTCCTTTTGATTTGAGTTACTTCTTGTCATTTAGCAATTTTATGCATGCGTGACTACTATGGTAGAGCATCACTTTAAGTAGTCAATTTCTGATTTTATTTAATTAATGATAATATTCATTTTTATTTTGATATTTTATGTTCTGTTTTGTTCATGGACCATGATGAATGATATTGATCACAAAGATAATTATCACAAATATAATTATGTTTGCTTAAAAAATAAAAAATAATTATGTTGGCATGTGAATGTGGCTCTAAGTCTAAGCTTATGCCTAAAATTAGCCTTGGCAGGACCATGTGTTGTGGAGTGGAGGTATCAGGTATGGAACCATACTCCACGATTATGATACCAATCAAGAATGTGATTAATAAAACTATCGGATTTGATCTAGTAGTGAGATATTTGAGTAGTATGCTAGAGATTTTATGTTCGATCTTCAGTTATATTATAAGGAAAAAAAAGTGATTAATTAAGTCTTACGATATTTTTTTCTTCTTCCAAATTATAGGTCTGGAAATGACGAAAATATTGTAAATATTCTATGTTTAAGTAGATTTTTTAGTCTCCTTAATTTTCGAATTAAAAAGTCGATAACTAAAATTTTGAATTTGCAAAAATAGATGAACAAAAAACATATTTTCATTAATATTTTATGTCACTTTATGAGAAACTTAAATATAAGGTGAATTTAAGGAGTTGATTGAGTCTATTTTTTTTATAAGCAAAAATTGAATTATTAAAAGTATAATGGATACTCAATCCTTGCGCAGGGACGAAGCTAGAAGGGGGACCAAAAGAGGTCACGGTCTCCCCTAAATATTTTTGAATATTGTTTTTATACTACTGTGGTATTATATTATGGCTTAATTTTACGTCAGGTCATCCTATTTTATTAAACTCATGAAAATAGTCAATTTTTTTAGTCAAATTTTTGGCTCTATTTTATGCTTGGTGCATATTTGATCCCAACGTATATGTTTTTCCAACTAAAAATAGTATTTTTATACAAAAAAAGGTGATTTATTTCCCAATAATGAATTCAATAAAAAGAAAAATCTTTTTTGAGATTAGAACTCGTCTTTTTTATGTAAAAAATCACTTTTTTTTTTGGTAAGGTAAAGTTGCAATTTTAAAGGCAAAGTGCATAGATTAAGACCAAAATTACAAACATATAAAAATAAAGGCCAAAAAGTTCGACTTAAAAAAAATGGTCTATAAAATGCGATTCACAATATTAGTTTTAAATTTATCTTATAACTTCTTATATATATTGTGCTTTCAAAATTTAATTTTTTCTTTACTACTTATATTTTTAAGTTCGGCCCCCCTTAAGCTAAATTCCTAGCTCCGTCCCTGTCCTTACGGTTCGCAATGACATAAATAAATGTTATGTAAATAGGCTAATGAAGCATTACACCAATCAGAAAATAGAAAAGATGAGTTATTCTCTATTCGTCTTATGAACCAAAACCAAAAAATAAAAATAATCTAATTCACTAATGAAGACAAATTAACCGCTTCTCCTCTAACCATGATGTTGTTGCAAGTGCGCCACAACCTCTAAGATGTTGCTAGTCAATTAACATGACATCCTTTTGCATATTTCTTATTTTTCACCAAAGACCCAAAAGTGTTAAAGTGCTTCCATCATTCATCAAACGGTATAAATTTCACATTCAACCATTTATAAATTTTCTTCCACACTTGAGAAAGGACAATTGAAAAATAAATGATCGATATCTTCAACTTCTCTATAACAGAAAGCACAGCAACATTCACCCGTGCGCGCATTAGCTAGAATACCTTTTCTCACCAAAGTCATCCGAATCGGAAGTCTAACTACTAATAACCGCCACCTAGAAATGAGAACTTTAGAAGGCACACCATTCTTCCAATTCCATAATTGTTGCAACACTTGCACCACATTAATTAATGGCCAATGGTGTTGCACGGTTCTGCAAAAAACAGTAAGATGAATTCACAGTTAATGGCCAATGGTGTTGTATGGCCAATGTTTTTTTCATTGCATTAACATATTTAAGGCTTAAGTCCTCACTAGGTTGAGATAAATATCAATATATTTGTACATATTTTGTATTGACTATTTTTTGTGTAAGGAATTTTGTTGTCTTTTTACTCATTTTCATTCTTTCTCTTTCTTTTCTTCTACTTTCCTCTGTCAACCAAACAAAGAATATAACCTAACTTACCTATCACCTTTCAATTGAACACCTTAGTTAGCCTTTAGGTAGCCCCTTATGAGTCCAACTATCAATGAGAACACCAATCATTATAACTTAAACATGCGAAAATATAGTAAAGATATCTTGAAAATCGTGTAGTCAAACTTAAAGTAAAAAAGTGTTGTTTTCAATTAAGAAAACAATTTTTTTATTATTTCTTTAACATGAAGGAAAATTGAAGAGGATTCAAATCCCTCTAGCATAACGCATCATTTCATCAATGCAGAACTTTAACATATGACAAAAAAAACACGTAGAGAGTTTTTGCTTTTCTCTATAGGGTAAAGAGTAATAACTCTCATCTCCCTATGCCAAATGTTTGTCTTTTTAATTAATGGTGTCTTGATGTCCATAACTTCAAGTCATTTTCACATTAATCTCTTGGACATTTACCCATTCTTTCAGTCCCATTCACTATCCCAACTATGTCAATTTGTTACAAGTCTATTAATTTGTCCATATAAATGACCTTGTGACACCCTCATCTGGAAAATGACACATTTTACATTATTATCATTGCAATGATGCAGTACATATATGGCATGGAAAATGCTACAAGGAGGGGCAAGTTTTTGGTCCTTATAAAAAGGACTTCCTAAAATTTTATTTTCTAATATAGGAAGAACCAAACATGAGAAACAAACATTATAAATTAAAAAAGATGAGAAACAATATAAATTTGTTTTAAATTAATGTAAACATTAATTAAGAAACAATTTTAACTCGATCACTTTTTATCAAAATATGCAAATGCATCTAAAATTAATGCTTGCTTAAAGAAAGTCAAGGAAAAAATGGATAAAGATGAAATTGGTAAACTAAGACCAAACAAGAAGAAACATAACTATAATTTTAGGGCACTGCTTATCTCTTGCCCAACTACATAGAAAATCTAATATTCTCAAAAGTGCGTATTTAGAAGGCACAAATGATTTGAACATATACATCTATGCATAAAATTTTATGGTGTTTTTTAGATACATATACTTCCAAAATGATGCTAGAGGTGGAGAAAGTAGCCTCTTAATTAGGATTATTTGTGCTCAAATGGGGGCACAGAGTAATAATATGATGTCCACAACACAAATATATTTTGCTGCTATTTGCAAATACTAGTAAAACCACAATAATTGACCTATCTTTGTAGGTTCTTCTGTAGTGTAGTACCATGGCCTATGTTTTTCTGGCCCTCCCCTTAGATAGGAATCCACGTAGAATTCTAGATAGCTTCACGAGTTTCACATTTAAACACAACATTGTTCAATTATGTAAGATAAATTGCTTTTCATTAATATGATAGTCAAATACATATACAAAAACAAGTTTATTCTTATGATCCGATTCTATTAATCGTTTAAAATTAATACTAATAATAAATTTGTTATATTTGCATATTCTAATACACCCTCATAGATAAATTGTGTTGATCTTGTCACACTAGACCAAAGTACCTTTTGTGACAAGACAAAATAGTTCCAAGATTAATTAAATTGTGAAGCCAATAGGATTCATACACTACATTAGCTTGGTGGACTAGAGATCAACTTATCACCAATATAAACACAATAATCAGAGGTAGATTGTCTTGTGTTTGGATATATAGTCGGCCCAATCTGCGACTGTGTAAGAGATGAGCTTGTTGATGGATGAAGGATATAGATGGAGGTGAAAATCAATCGTACGATGAACATAGCGAAAATTCCCATTTAACAAATTCTCTTTTGAAATGTAGAACTCTTAATAATTTCCATTTCTGGGTAGTATTTTTGGCTGTCTTTTAGACATTGCTGAAGATTAACCCTCCTATTAGAGGTAATGATTAGGTAAATTATTTCTATAAAGAGGAGTTCAATTGATTTTTGTCTCAAATAGTTGAATGAGTTTATATCTTAGGTAGCAACTAACAAGTGATGATTTATGCATTTCTATTTTAAAACATGAGATTAAAAAAAATGAGATTAGAATAAAATGAGACACAACAGGCTTAAAATAAGAAGACCCAACAACTCCATTATAGGCCATTGCCCATTGGATGCCCATTGGAATAATATTACTTTGTAAAGCCCTGTATACTAATTATAGTAGAGTTTTTCCCTTCCCACCTCTCGTGTTTTTTTTCTATCTCATAAGTTTTTATTTTTGTCTTTGGATAAATATTTCGGAACACGTTCTCCGAATTTTTTTACTTGAAAAAAAAAATTCAGAATATGTTTTTCAAATTTTTTCCCGAATTTGAACTACAAAACCTTCAAAAAATGTGTTCCGAAGTTTTAATACAAGGACAAAAATGGAAAAATAGGGGTAAAAAAAACACAGGGGGTGGGAAGAGAAAAAATGATTACAATATATTTATGGACCTTGAGAAAACCCACATTCACGAAGTTCAGTGTATTCAGAGCTGTTAAATTTTGATTGGATGACTCATGTTTAAGGTCATTTGTTTATTAATTTATAACATAAAAATCAAATATGTATCCTTATGGACCATTATATCAAAATTGGACGGCTCTAAACACAATAACTGCATAAATGCGTCTTTTACAGAGGACTTATAATCCGCTTCATATGCATTAAGATGAAAGAGGATCGTAATTTTATTTTATTTTTTCAAAAAGGATAGTATCAAATTGCATTATAAATGTCAAATCATCATCATATAGAATTATATAGAGCAATACTTGCTTGAGCACACACTCAAATATACAAATATCAAAAAATAAAAGAAACATGAATTAAATAATATGTATTTTTTAAATATGTTATATATAGTTTGATATGCATGTGCTCAAATACTTTTTATTTAGGCTTGTACCCAAATAAATGTTTCTCTATAATATTTCTTTTTTTAAATAAAAAAAAAATACCTTTACAAAAAGCAAGTACCCGATTAGATATAATAGAACTTGCTAGATTTACACAACATGATAAATTATGATTCAAACATTAACGAGAGATGCTTCATATTTAGTGTCTGATGATATCTAAATAGAGTTATTCAAAATAAAGATAACACATAAAAGGGATAAAAAAAACTACCCTTGCAAATAGTTTTGCAGTATTGTATATGTGTTATGTTCTATTCTCAACTACCTTGGTTTTGGTGAGATTTTTACGAGTCTTTGTTTTCGCGATACCAATGAGGAGTTTGTGGTTGACCTGACTCTATGATAACAACATGTTTACTCCGTAGTGGAAGGCGAAACATGAGTTCTATTATATGCTGTAAAAAAGGTCAATCATCATGAATTTGAGCGACTTCAATTTAAAAGCAACTCAAAGTTACTGGTTAAAGTTAGCCATTCGAAAAGACGAGACAATTCGAAGTTTAATTTAATTGTTAACGATATTATTCTTCTGATATGATATAAACTTTGAACTTAAATATGTTACAAAACAAACAAATTTTAGAGCGTAGAGTATATGTAATGTAACTCCAAACACGAACTCGCCAATTTTTATTAATTTCCAATGTTATCAATTTATTTTATCAGAAATATCGAAATTAAACAAAGTACAACGGCTTGGCCCACTATCTAAGTTTCACCGTTCACGGTGGCGCGTTTGGTAAGCCATTCCAAAATATCCCCAAACACCAATTCCACATTTTCTTCAGGTTCCCCAACTAACTGATGCCACATCCCATCATATATCTTCAGCGTCTTATCTTTACTCCCGGCGCGTGAGTACAACTCCTCAACACAAGCCGGATCACAAACCACGTCGCCACCTCCATGCACAACCAGAAACGGCACATCAACTTCCTCATACCTTCCCTGCAGTTCACGACAAATCCTCAACAATTCCTGCGCCGTCGAGGCGCGTGGACGATCCATCGTTCTCTTCGGACTCGCAATCGCAAGCTTCCTCTTCCACTCCTCTTTAAACGAAACATCAGGAATCGATCCGCGCGTTGGAACCACGCGCCACGTAGGAATTATCGCCACAGCAAGTGCGAGAAAGTGTTCTAACGGCCACGGCGGTTTGAATTTATCACTGATTCCACACATAGCGCCGTTGAGGATAAGACCGTTCCACGGCGAACCGCTACGGCGGAGAGTAATAAGAAGCGCAATAGCTCCGCCGAGAGATTCCGAATACAGAAAAGACGGCAACGACGAACCGAAGCGAGAACGGAATGATTCAAAGAAAGTGATGCAGTCATCAACAACGGGATTAATATCAGGAATATGAGCGATTAAACCGTCGGAGAAACCGTGGCCTTGGTGATCGATAGCGCATGTGGCGAATCCGGCTTTGGCGAAGTAGACGGAGGTTAGTTGGATCATCCAGCTGGACTCGCCGGTGTAGCCGTGAACGACGGCGAGGATTCCGATGATTTTAGTTGGAGGTTTAGGGATCCACCATTGTGTAAAGAGTTTGAGGCCTCTAGAGTTAGTTATGAACTCGGAATCGTGAGTGACTGAGTGACGAGTGTAGAACTCGTCCGGAGTTAGGGTTCCGAAGGGGCTATGATCGTTAGCCTCTGCTACTGGGTGCACCATTGTGACTGTAACTGAAATTTGCACTCTGTTTTTTCTTCGTTAGTTTATCAGTTATGTGTGGATAGAGATATTTGTGAGGTATAAATAGCGTGTGCCAACTAACTCTACAACTTTTTCAACCTTTCCAATTTTTCATTTCCTTTTTCTATTATTTGTCAATTTTTTTACATAGACGAAATGTTAAGCAATTAAAAATTCATACACACAAGAGATCGGAGATCAAATCCCGGTCACGATGTTCGATACTGACAATTTTAATATTTTTTTCAGTTGAACTGGGATTTGTGGACAAAAAAATTCTTTTCTATTATTATTTTTTTAGATAAATTCCCTTTCTATTATTTATTTGTTGAAAAATACTTGTTTTCACCTACTATTTATTTTTATTAGAGAAATGGACATGTACAGTTAACATAAATTAATTTTACATTCATGGTCAATAAATATTTGACAGTTATTTTTTAGAAAAAATTTGCTTATAATTTTGGCTTACTTGGTAATTTTTTATTTTTTTATTTATATTAACTTACAAGATAATACGATGAATTAATTGAATGACAGTGTAAAATTATTTTGTAGCAAAACTTTATATCTATTATACTTGTTTCGAATCATAACTCAGAGTATGAAGAGGAAGACTAAGTGAAGGTAAATCGGTGAAAGGTATGCATAGGGGATAAAGGTGGAGATGACAGCGATAAATGGTGTATATCTTGCAAATATTTTGATGCTTAAGTTAATATAACTATAAGATGAGCGATTTTGATGCTTAAGTTAGTATAACTATAAGATGGGCGAGAGAGATTAGAAATGAGACATATATTTTGAAATTGTGAATGATCGTTTATATAACAATATAATATCGAACCGATGAATTTGGCATTGGACTTGGTCGTCCAAAAGTCCAGCCAACAATACTCTTTTTATTGAAATAATATATGAAAGAGAATCAAATTCTACAAGAATTTCTTTTCAATATATAAGTACACATAAGAATAATTTATAAGTTTTTTCACTCTAAAATGTGTGATTTAATATGAAATGGTTTATTGATTAATGATATCGATTTTTTTTTCTTAGAATGTTACTTATGTAACTTTTATGTATTTTTTAATATCTTTATGAATTAGTTGATATTTTTTTTTACAGCATGAATTAGTTGATAATTATTAATTGTTGTGTTTTTAATTAATAAACCATTTCATTTTGTTTAGGAAAAAAATGAATGTTGGAGGTTGCATCACTTTGATCTCTGGAGGTTGTTGCATCACCGTTTAAAAGATGTAACCCACTTGTGGTTGGTGTAGTGGTGTTGACTTGGGTCTTTGTAGTATGTTCCTCTCAAAGTGTCGGGTTCGATTATATCTGGTGCTAATTTCGGTGGGCTAGTCCATATAGAGTGAAAAAAACCCTAACTTTAAATGAGACCCCGCAAGTGGATGATAATATTGGTCTCCTTTGATTAGTCAGTCCTAGGGCTTGGTCCTCGGATACCAAGTATTTTTTCTTAAAAAAAAAGAAGATGTGTGACCATCCAACATTAACTTAAAAAAAATAATGAATAAAATAGGAGAATATAACACAGGTTATCGAACTTAAAATAAAAATAGTTGTCTTAAAAATTGTGTATTTAAATTTTTAAAACTCAAAATGTTATTTTTTTTTTTAATGTAAAAGTTTCACTTGACTAACAATAAAATGTCTAAGTCGTAAGAATATTGAAACCCTGAAGAAGGTGAATATTAGTTCAATTTTTGACTGCTCCTATGAATGAAAAAGTTTGGTTGTGGGAGGAGAAATCACCTTATGTGTCTCATAGTTTTTTAACGGAAATTAATCACTTTTAATTAAAAGTCACTTTTAAATTCCTTAACATATGTCATATCGGGACACATGTTAACAATACTCATATAAACATAAGTTAAAAAGTTTCACTTTGGCAAGCTACATGTCGGAGAAGAGACAATTTGGTTTTTATTTTTAAAACAGGTTTTTTCTAGGTTGTAAACCCTTGAAAAATTGAGAGTAATTTACTCTAACAACCAATAAAAATTAACCGCATAAATAAATTTATAAGTAGAGTAAAAATTAATTTATAGATTTTTTTTTTTGAAGGAAAATTAATTTATAGATATAATTACATAAATTTATGCTGTGCATGTCTAACTTTTTATCGGCTGTTTGATAAATTATCCCCAAGTCTTCAAAGAGTAGCCTATATCCCACCATTGAAGTTGAACTGATAAGATATTTATTTATTTTTTTGACGGAACTGATAAGATATTTTTAGATATCATGTTATTAGTTATTACTGCTGTTTTAAAATTTTAATTTCTCTATCAGAGGCCCTTATTATAAAATATTTCTCTAACAAAAATCATATATATAAAGAAATTGTTGCAAGAATAAATTTGTTTTTATTCCTCAAGTATATATAATTGAAGGTAGATGAATGAAGCAAGTTAACTAAAAAACTACACCAACAATTTGTTATGACATTAAATGAAACAGTAAGATCGTATCGTATCCCCCATTAATTCAAGTCATAATATAGTGCTGCTGGAGGTGGAAATTTAATTTCACATCTTGCAATTTAATGAGAAATGTGGAAGTAGTTGGCACATGAATAAAGTGACCCATTATCCTTATCTGTGTCTTCAATTCCATGTCTAGAAAATTCTAACAATTCTAAACTATATAAAAATAGTAGTAGTAAGGATTTAATTCCAACCCCTCCAATTTTGTCTCATGTTTTCTTTCCTTAAGCAGTCCTACGATATAAAATTTACTATTTAATCGGTTGTAGTCCTAACTATGGTTGAGATGAACTACTACCACTTAGGGTCTTATTTTTGGAAGGGGAACAAAATATTATTAATTTATGTGGTAGTATTATAAATATTAAAATGAATGGTATTATATATAATTTTATTTTTTTTACAAAGCAAAGATATAATAGAAAGAAGAAAACAAAAGATTAAATTTTACGGAATTAAATTCTAGAAGAGTATGTAAAGAGAGGATCTTTGGTGCCTAAAGAAGGGTTAATGTGGATCAGAATTGCTTATCATTAGAAGAAACATCTAATTTAGCCAATAAATCAACATAATTTTTGCCTTCCTGAAGGTTATGAGAAAAATGGAAGAATCAATTTTGGTCGATTAAATCTTTTATGTTTTGAATCAAAGCTGCATATTTCTGGAATTTAGGAGTTGGATCAAGAAGGGTCCTTAACACAAAGAGAATTTGAATAACAAATCACATAATCAAAGTTCATAAATCTTGCTAGATTGAGACCATGAAATAAAGCAGTAAATTCACCATTAAAAATGTCAGAAAAGTGAGTGAATATAGCTAGAGGAACCTCTAATCCAGTTTTCTATAGAAGATTGAAGAAGACTGCCAAAACTAGGTTTAATCGGAGAGCACTCAGAAAGGTGCCATCTTGGACCAACCTGAGCGTTGGAATTGTGAGAGGGAAAACAAATATGGAAGGTAGTATACAGGTTGTGAAACTCCATTAAAAAATTGTATTGGATAGACATGATGAATTTATGTCCCGCCAATACCACAAAAGGCATGCAGCCCCTATGACGTGGCACTAATGAAATTTATCCACATTTATTTAAGTCAAACATAATTAATTTTTTACCATAAAATAATTTAGACTACTTTTATTTTCATTTAATTATATTTTATGTATTATATTCCATGAATTTATATTTTGGACCTAATTACTTCTGATTTGTTTGCTTCTTCTTCAAATTGTATTACGTCTCAAATAACTTTCTTCTTCGCGTAAAAAAAAAAAAACTTTCTTCTTATCGTCAAAAAACTTTCTTCTTCTTAATCCTTTCAATCTCTACCGCAGCCTCCACCACCGTCATGTTAGCATTCTACGGCTCCTCCGCTTTTGTGTTATCCGATGTCAATCTTTACTGCAGCCTTCGTCACCGATCTATCGGATTTCTTCAAGATTCTAAAACTTGTGATTTTCAATTTCTTAGATGTTATGTTTTTTAGCGTATTTTTTCCTGTTATGTCATGGAATGTGATTCCTATTCATCATCATTTTGTTTTTGTTTTCTTTGGTTGTCCATATCGGAAAAAAATTGAAAACAAAATAGTTTAGAGAAGACAAAATGAAATTAGGAGAATGTAATCTAGAAAATTGATCCACTTGATTGGCCACTGAGTTAAGAAGAATTTGATTTATGATTGTTGACTAATAAGGAATATGATTCAATATTTATTACCATATTATTGAAAATTCAAAACTCAAATGAATCGAATTAATTGCACAAAGTAATGGGTTACAATGAGTAAACCGTCAAATACCCCCTTAAATTTTTAAAATTCGTCAAATATCCCATGAAATTTGGAAATAGGCAAATACCCCCTGAAATTTTAAAAAGTCAATCAAATTGCCCCCTTGCACTACCAGTCAGAGTCCATGCCAGAAGACAATTTGATTGACTTTTTAAAATTTCAGAGGGGGTATTTGCCAATTTCCAAATTTCAGAGGGTATTTGACGAATTTTAAAATTTCAGGGGGTATTTCACAGTTTACTCGGGTTACAATATGCAATAGACACGAGTTTTGTAAGGAATGATCTAGTAATAAATAAAAATGATTTGTTTTGCCTTTCCATAAAAGGAAATAGATACTAGGTATATCAAGTAACGTACTCTTAAACTTGTTTAGGGTTTAGCTGATCAGAAATAAAAATATAAATAGTTCATCCGAACTAAATGAAAGGTCGAACCATTGTCGGAAAACAATCACACGGAAGCTTGATCGATCACAAGTGCGGTCTATCTGAAATTTATCCGATCAAAATGAAAAGGTTCGACTATTTTAGGAAGACGAACTAACTCTTGAACTTGTTTAGGGTTTAACTATTGATCATAAGTAAAAATTTAAATAGTTCATCTGAACTAAAAGAAAGGTCGGACCATTGTCGCAAACCTAAACCTAATTACTTAACCTAATTTTTTTCCCCTCTTTTTTCTAAGATCGACATCATGTCAACCAACGTTAATCTATGCAATGATTTAAAGAGATTGAAAAAATAAATACTATATACTCTCTCTGTTTCAAATTACTTGTCGTTTTAGAAGAATTTTTTTAAAAAAAAGTGTATTTTTGCACTTAATTTCCTATTATACCCTTATTTTAATTCACCAATAAGCTTATTTTGTTTTTTCCACGCACTTTATCTTTTCAATAAATTTAATATGTTATGTACCAATTTTTTTAAAAAACAAACATTTTTTTTTTAAAAAAACAAACTTTAATTTTCCAAATATATAAATCTTTTACGGTTTCAACTACTCCTAAATATTTGGAATTTACATTAGTGACTTAGATAGCTATTTTTTTCTTTCTAAAACGACAAGTAATTTGAAACGGAGGGAGTATTTACACCGGAATAGCATGAATTATTTGATTTGATTTTTTTTTTGAAGCATTATTTGATTTCATTTAATAAATGTACAAGTGGAATTGTATATTTAAATTAGAGATATTAGTTTTTTTTTTTCTTTGTTGTTTTTGTTCTCTTATTATTTTTATTTAAACTAACATTGATATATATTTATTTTTTTGAGCCTATAACATTGATTTTTTTTTTTTACTAATAACATTGATATTTCAGAATCAATATATAACGTTTAGAAACAAGCATTCAATGATCAAATTAATTCTAATTATATTTACACATATTCTAAAATATAATTAAAGAAAACTAGTAACATAAAATATAATTAATTGAAAATAAAAGTAGTCAAAATAATTTATGGTAAAAAATTAATTATGTTTGACTTAAATACACGTGAATGAATTTCATTGGTGTCACATCAGCATAGGGCAACTACCCTCAATTTATGTGAGGGTAGAGAAGTAGTCACCTATTCCTTTTGTTGCTTAAATGAGGTTTTATCGAACTAATAGGATCAGTTTCCATAAAAAAAAATTTGAGAAGAAAAATCAAGAGCCAACCAAAAGTTTTTAGAGTGCAGACAAGCAATGAAAAAGAGTTTTTTTTTTTCCTCATTGGAGCAACGAGTTCAAAAGCTAGAAACAACCATGTTTCGATGATATAGGAGAGATAATGTTGGAACCGAGTTGTGACAAACTAACCGAAGCAGGAACTTAATTTTTTTTAGGGAGATGAAACTTCCAAATCCAAATCCAAGAAATGGTTTTGTGATGTCCGCACCTCTATACTTCAAGAGCCAAGAATAATCGCTCTTCGTATTATAGTAACCATTGGAATTGGTAGAACAAATAAACACACGATTGATTTTAGAATTGAAGTGGAGTATTATAATAGACCATCAATTTGATCATTAAAGTCCTTAAAGTGTCTCTAAGAGACTAGAAGAGACACTTTAAGGATATTTTTTGCTGTGCTGGTGTGTTGTTGAGGCCCTTCACAATGTTTATATGTATATTGTAGCTTGTGGAAGAGCTGAAACTTGCAAGGTTTGAGAAGGTGTGTCAACCAAGAAATTATTGAAGCTCCTGGGAAGTACATTGACTACTGAGTCCCTTCACAACTTTATTTATTTTTGAAAATTTAGTTTTCGGTCTAAAAACAGACTAATTTAAGGACTAATCTTACCTTTCATTAGCCAATAGTCAATTAAAGCTAAAACAAAACTCGTGTATAAACTGATTCAATACAAAAATTGACACCAAAAAAAATTTGATCTCTGAGTTGGGTGCTATATAATAATAGAGATATCTCTCAAGTGCTGTTAAATCTTTCACTAGTAGTACTGGGAAGCCAACTACTCTCCATAACTTTAAATATGGCAGCATGGACTCAATTCAGCCTTGTGAAATGTTTGAAATTCAGTAACTTTCCCATCCTCATTTAACTTTGAGATTATGAAATTCAGAAGCCTCTAAATAGTACTATAGTAAATTTGTAAAACACAAAAACAAAATATATAGATAGATGTGTGAGCATCAACTTTTTATTCTCCAAGTTTGAATCAATTGTTGTATTCCAGAATAGAGATGGCCCGTGATGGTCAGAAAAAAAATTGGCTACTGCGGTCCAGTACCCTTTAATTAAATTATGATGGTCCATAAGTTTCTTCAATTAATGATTTTTAATATAGTGTCTTATGTCTCTTTCCATGTGGTACACTTCTTTTGCTTAAGGTATTGTATTTGTATCATCACATAAATGTTTGAGGAATGAAAAGAATACTGGTATTCATGAATTGGGATATTATAGTTTCTGGTTTGAAAAAGAATTACTAAGACATAAGAAGCTGCTCATGGGAAACAATCATATTTTGTATTTTTTTTATTCTAACTTTATGTTCTGGACTGGGCTTAAGCTTAACTCGGCGTCGAACTCGGTTCAATAACACGTTGGCCCAAAGCCACGCGTTCCAGCCCAATGGCCACACAAGTTGTCGCTTATGTAACGGTTGACATTAGAATGAACAATATTTACTGCGGATAATGACTTCTCAGTGTTATTCCGACAACCATTAATGTTCGGGGCGCCAATTTCATCCTAACTTAATGGTATTGGCTCCGCATTAGGATTATATATACTCTTCTCATGCAGATGATTCATGTAATCTAATTCCGACCCTCTAAACTTTTCACTTCACGCAAATGCTGACATAGGCGTCAGAGTCTACGGGTACAATCCCCTTCGCATCCACCGTGTGAAGAGAAGTCCACCAGCCAGACTCCTTCTGATAAGGTATGATCACTTTAATAAAAAAAATATAATTATATTAGCCTTGTGAATTGAGCTCCACCTCAATAAATTGTGCTATTTCAACATAAATTTGATAGAAAATTGGTGTGGATTACCAAATTCAAAATAGGGGAAATTATAGACCCAAATTGCTAAAGAAAACATAGACAACAACTAATTAAATTGTACAATTATAGTATTTGAAGGACAGAAATATATTTAAACCAAAATATTGTTAGAAATACACATTTGGTCTTTGCAATCTGGATATCATACGGCAAAAGGCTTAAAAATACCGTAAAATAGAATGTTATCTGGTACGATGAGTTTATTGTCAAAACCAACAAACAATCATGTGTAATGAGTGAAACAACTTTAACTCCATATTTGACGAAAACACAGACGTTCAAGGTTCAATTAGCCGATCAACAAACTTGGTCGTTTTTCGTTAGTTTATTGCTCGTAACATTGAGCATTTCTCAAACAAAAAATCACAAAAATGATGTTCACCAATTTGCCACGTTTGAATGATATTATTCCAAGACACACTTGCACGTCATGTTTTACTCAAGTGTTATGGGCACTTGTGCCTTAACAAGCAAACTTTGATTATAGCTGACGTTCACTGAAAGCTATACCTCCAATTTGAAAAACTACGAATTAAATGCTTCTAAGTTCATACCAAAAACCCAGCTATAACAGAGTAATAGAGTAGTACTATGATCTAAATTTAGTTATATTTTTTATACATTTCAAATGAGATCAACTTAAATTAGAGTAGAGTATTAATTTTGAGCATCAAATATAAATCTCAAACATTATTATAAAAAAATATAATATATATAGACCAGATACATTAGTTTTACGACAAACTTAAAAAAAAATTAAATTTACTTATATTTTATCACGGAAGAAATATGTATTTAATCTACGTTTGAATCAAATTCATGTATTTTTCTTGACCAGTAAACAAAGGAAATAAAATTGTGATTAAACAACATATGCTTAAAAGATATAAGCCATAATCAAATACACTAGAGCTAGCTACTCCATCTACAGAATTCACTTCAATTATATATACCATTCAATTTGCAGGACTAATAATGATAACTCATATATTGCAAAAACAATGAATGTAAATTAACCCTTCTGCAATTAACAATAAACCTCCCCATATATATGGGCACATTAGAGAAATTAACATGCAATCGCCACAAAATTAACCAATTTATGTCCGAAACAGACAATTCAGTTGATGAGCTGAGAGACATAATCGAGTAGTAACAACCGCGAGGCTCATGTTGCAAATCTAAATTAAAAACTAAGGTAACTCACTAATTAATTTACTAAAATAGTAAACATTTCTCTATTAAAAAAAAAACATTAACTCATGATCAACAACTGAAACTGAATAATATGCATGCAAAACTATATGGAAATTACATGATGATTGGAACCTCAAGGTGGTTGATTGTGTAACCAAATGAAGACAATGGAAAACCAAGACGATCCCGATGAGCAGCATAATCTTCTAGCACAACTCTAGCATCCCAGAAAACATAGAAAACTGAGGAGATGAATAACAAGAAGTAGGTGGTTATTGGTACCATATTTTCTTAGAACCTGAAAACTTTAGTCTATAATTTTGTTGTGAATAATAATAATAATAATGTGAGAGTGAAAGGGTTTATATGGTTCAAAAATTAGAAATTAAATCAGTTGGGCAAGTGAGTTGGTAGTACTAACAAGAGGACATTAAAGGAAATTTCGAGCAAATGAAGATGATGTGTGTGATTGTGATGCCTTAGCCAAAATTCTCAAAAACAGTCAAAAAAGGAAGAAAATCCAAAGGTGCAAAGATAAAGTAACGCAGTTTCTGTTATGAATGCACTTTAAGAACACCCTTGTGCTTCGTTTTCTTTAACTTCACTCCATCTCTTAATTTCACTTTTTTATTTATTTATTATGTAATAAATGTTTACTACAGCTTAAAAAGGAATACAAAATGGCTGGAGTTTTCTCCGTTCATAAATTCTAGCTCAATTGACAAAAATATTAAAAAAAATTAAATCGAACGTTATGACCGAAGTTCAAATTCGATCTCTTAATTTTGTGTGTGTGAATTTCTAATGTTTTGATCTAAATTAATTAATAGATTTTTTTAATGGAATAATTAAATAGGATAAAATTAATCAATTAAGATTTTTTATATTTTTTATTTTAGATTTACGTTGTTTTCTTATATTTGAAATCATAAATTAGTTGTTTGTTAGACTTTTAAAACTACTAAGTAATCTCCTACCAGTTTTAAAATTGTTGAGGTGCAAACAATAACTATAAGTTGGTGAATTTGGTGTGACATCTGGGGTCCATGTTTAATGTGATGACCCTATATATGGTCCACCTCAAGTTACTCTCATCTTCGTTCTTTGGATTGAAATGATAAGTTCCCTACTTAAACGGCAGATGTTATAAATATGTAAAATTTGAGAAAAAAATTTCCCTAAAATGAAAATTTCTCATTTTTATAACATATGCTACTTAAGTAGCGGATGTTATAAAAATAAGATTTTTGATAAAAGAATACCCTCCTACTAAGAAATTTTCAAGGTTTTAAACGTATAATCCACTACTTAAATAGCGGACTGAGGTATTTTGGTAATTTTGTAAGACGTGCCTAGAAACCAGTAAAGTGACATAAATAAATCTTAAATGGCATTGCCTTAAAAATATGTATTACAACTACAAGACAATTTCCTTTCCAAAAAAAAAAAAAACTACAAGACAATTTGTCCAAAAAATGAAAAAGAAAAGGTGTCATCACATTAAACATGTGACTCAATAAAAAAAAAATGACCAAGTCAAGGCAAATGTGACAAGTGACTCACATGTCAATGTCATGTCAGCATATATGACAAGTCATGTCGACGTGTCATGTGAGTCATTGTTCACGTAGCAAGACATGCTGACGTAACATGTGACTCACTTGTCACATGTGCGTTGATTTAATCAAAATAAGTGGGGGCCATTCTTTTGCAAAAATGGCTAAAGTTATGGGGTCTAAATCGGATTTGGATCCTCTCCAATTTTCCATCATGTTTTATCTCTTTCTTGATCTAAGGGTTGATAAATTACAAAGAATAAAAAATAGAGAAAATCAACCCTTAGATCAAGAAAAATGAGAGAAAACATGAGGAAAAGTTGGAAAGGATTCAAATCCGTCTAAATCCCAAGTTTGTTAAAGTTAAGGGGTCAAAAGTTCAATTTTGAAAGTTAAGGGGCAAAATCACAAGTTTATAAAAATTAGGTCGTCAAAAATACAATTTAACCTATTTTCAAAAAAGAAAAAGAAAATTCCAACATTTATGTCCTAGTTTTTTTAAAATATAAAAGAATTATTTTGTAATTTGACTCATTTCGGAGTTTGTGGGAGTATAGAGACTAGCTGAGCTTGTCCCCATGAGGTTAACTCAGTTGGTAGGGATATCACATTATATATGTAGGGGTTTGGGTTCGAACTTCGGACAACCCACTTATTCAACTCAAAAGTAGAATTTCTAGCCATTGAATTACATGAAGAAAAAAAAAAAAAGACTAGCTTAACTTTGTTTTGATTTTGTTTCCCCTTTACACTAAAGTTTGCCTTGCTCTCTTAAAATAGCGATATTGTATTAACATTTCTCTTTGGTAGGGAAATGACCAAACTAATCCTCTCGTTTTCTAGGATGCGAGCACTTTTCGCACTCTAAGTAGAGAGTGATAATATTTTTAGCTCAAACCCATGAAAAAATCAGTTTCGTACTTTTCGCACTCTAAAATCATGAAAAAAGAAGTTCGCATTCTAGAAAGCGAACTCAGTTTGCAGTTTGGTATCTAGAAATCTAACTCTTTTTTTTTCTTCCAATTTTTTCTATTTACACCCTCGCTTTCTAAGTAACGAGAGAGGTAAATTCGAAATATTAGAGGACGCACATGTATGCTGAGGGTGCGAAAAGTAAAACTCGTAACATTATTGCGTTGGGCTGTTTGAGCTTGTTAATTAGTGTTATGGTCGGAATGGAAATAAAGGGGGTGTAACTAGAACAAAGTATACTCAATTATGTAAATTCTAAAGCAAAGTTCAACCACTCCCCAAACAAATAATGAAAAAAAAAAAAGATTATAGTAAAATTAGTCATTATTCTGTCAATTTGGTTTCTGAAATAGTACACTAGAAAAATGTTACACTCAAAGAATATTGTCAAAATTACTTGATTGTTGATGTTGGTTGTGACTTAAAATAATTAATTAATAGGTTGAAAAGTTATGTTTAAAGACATAAAAAGAAACTACTCTATTTGTTGAGAACCAAAATAACAATTTTCAACCACTCAGAACACCAAATAAAGGAATCACCTTAACACCATTAGCCTAATATATTATTATCACACATATTATATGTGACAATCAATTTCATAACGTTATCCTAAGATTAAGAATCTTTCATCCACATGACTTTTTCTTGTTCAAGCAACACGTATAAATAGCTTTTTGTTTTAGTTCCAAATATTAAAAGTGTTGCTAAGAAAGTATGGTTGCAGTAAGATGACTAGACTATACATTATACTGAAGTGGTCACTACTTTTCAGGAAATAATGTACTTGTCACTTTCTTTAGTAACCCTCTCGTTTCCATGAAAATTGACCTGATAATTCAGAGTTCGATCGTGTCATAAGTAAAATCTAGTTAAGAATTATTCTCATTAGAAATTAAACTCGAATTCTTCCAAACAATTATCATAGGCTAAGGCGAAGACTTTAACTTGTCACTTTGATATAATATATATTATTAAACTATATTTGGATAAATGTCACTTTAACAAAGACAAAATTATCATCAACACATCAAAAGGAGCAATTCTTCATTAGTAAGTGAGCAACAATAAATAATAATTCTACTAATCACAAAATGTACTTAACATCTACCATGTTTAATGTGTATTACTCATTCTTTTCTTAATGTTGGTGATTCTTTTACATTATTTATATTTATCTTGAATGAAATCATGAGAATGAGAAGAAAAGATAATTTAAACTTAGAATATTTTACCATAAATATATAGTAATGAGTACAAAGGATAACAGAAGAGAATAATAACTTAAAAAGAAAAAAGATGACACACTAAAGGGATAGAATACAGAGGAAAGTGTAAAAAGGCTCCCCTGTAAAGAAAGAGACTTTAACCTACACTTATCCACAATCTTGAAGATACAATTGAGAGGGGGGGGGGGTGCAAATATCAATGATCTTCTTTTCCATTAAAACCATAACACTCAAACAGTAGGGTTACTCCTGAATGATCCAAGAGCTTTAACTGCACCTGCTCTTAAGATGAATTGATGGTAGAATGCAGCAATGGCTGCCCCAATAAATGGTCCAACCCAAAAGATCCACTGGTCACACACAAAAAAACAAAAGCATTAGAAAAAGTTTCAATATTCTTTATCATTTTTTAGTTCACAACTTGACAATGCCAGTTCATTTAATACAAATAATTTATATGTCCTACAACACTATATGTATAAACCAAGTATTTTAAATAAACCAAAAATATATGTAAAGCCTATTTTTGGTTTCATGGTCATTTGAATTGGTCAAACTATTTGCAATAGCTACACTATAGAGTGCATGTTTGGTATTACAATGAATATGTCAGAATCACAGTAATCAATCGTGATTTTACAACAACTACAAAGTGTAGCTTTTAGAAAATCATGATGAATCGCCGTGATTCTAACATATCAGTGAGTTTTGACAAAATCACGAGTGAATGTGTCAGAATTACGGTAATCCATCGTAATTTTACAGAAGCTACAAAGTGTAGCTTTTAGAAAATCATGTTGAATCATCGTGATTCTGACATATACAGAGCTTATAAAATCCATCATGATTCCAAACATGAGATTTATTTCTAACCATTTAGAAGCATAACAACAAAACTAGGAAGAAGTTAAAAACATGGAAAAGAACACTCACATGGTCATCCCAGGGCTTATCTTTGTTGTAGATAACAGCAGAACCAAGACTTCTAGCAGGATTAATGCCAGTTCCAGTAACAGGGATGGTTGCCAAATGAACCATGAATACAGCAAATCCAATAGGAAGTGGTGCCAAAACCTTCACATACAAAAAAACAAAAAAACATTACATCCATTGAATTAAAGCAGATACAAAGATATTCCAATCACATGAATCCATATAATTAGGAAAAAATAATAAAGTGCTAACAAATACAAATGGATGGTGGATAGATGGGACATGCATGCATGTGAAGCCCATGATTTTATTCTTTTATTTATTAGAAGTATCTAGTAAAAGTATAATAGATGAACCAAAATTGATATTGACAAATCAAGAATAAAGGAAGAAGCTGGAAATTCTAATGAGATTTTGCCAACTTAGGACAATGACATATTGAAGTCATGGACACAATAATGAAGACTTAAATCTTAATCTTAAGAAAATTTAGAATCCACTTTTTGCAAGTTTGGATTTGAAATTCAACCACTTCCACAAACTGATTGATACACAAGGTATGATGAGGACCCCATGTGGCACAAACGCATGCTGATGTTATATGTCATTAACAACATCATTTCATTCGGAAATTATGGTGGTGATGGGAAAATATAGCTTTACCACCCTAGCATGCCTAGGTGAACCAAAAGATGTAAGTAACCACTCAGAAATTCATTATGGCATTTAGTTTTTGGAGAACTATTTTATCAAAGATGTTGACTTAAAAGAAACCTAGCAAAAGATTAGGTAAAAAACCATGAAAGTTAAACACTTCCTACTGCTCCGTCTGGTCTCATATATAACCAAAGATTATTTTTTTCAAGATCATTTAATAATTGATATATTCAACGAACCTGAAAAACAAATCTTTCCTTATATATATATTAGACTGAAGGGAGTATTTTTGGCTACTATTCAAACACACTACTATTTTATAATTATATTTTCTTTGCCCATAAGCAATTTGAGATCATTTCTTGATAAACTAATTATTACATTTATATCTTTAAAAACAACCAAAGCACAAAGAAAAAACCAGATCAAACTTGGTAATATAATCCTATACTTTGAGATCATTTTCTTGAACACTAATTATTATTAAATTTAAAGATATCCATGATTTATCACATGTTTATATATGATATAAACAGCTGGTTTGATTTTCTCATTAATGATTGAACATTACTTTACTCTCTAAATTGATCCTTTAAAAACAACAAAAACTAAGATTCAATTTCAACAAAAGTACTAAAAAAATACAGTAGCAGATCAAACTTGTTAATTTATAACATTTCATATAATAGCCACTTGCAATACTTTATTTCTCCTTCCACATATATTCACATACATTCCCTTCAATCAATATTTAAATTAACCACATCTCAGGCACAACTACATCATATATTCTACACAGTTCATAAATTATTCATATCATATTCATATACACTATGAAGCACGAAAACAGACACGGACATCAGACATGACACAAATCCTGACACGTCGATACCGATAATAATTTGAAAAAATGACATAAATCAATGTAATCATAAGTGTCAATGTCATGTCGGACACCACCATAACACATCTAATCCGAAGAGTGTCGTGGTTCATAGCATATACATATACTCACATGAAAACAAGGCAACAAAAAGGCAAAATCAAAATTAAAAAAAAAAAGTTTAAAAACATACCGGAACATGGGAATCTCTAGCACTTCTTTTAGGATCAGTAGCAGAGAAAACAGTGTATACCAAAACAAAGGTACCAACAATCTCAGCACCTAATCCAACACCAGTACTGTAACCATCATGAAGAAAATTAGCTCCACCACCATATCTATCAAAGTAAGACTTTTGAAAAGCCTTAACCAACCCAACACCAGCAATAGCCCCTAAACACTGAGCCACCATGTACATAATTGCTCGGATCAAAGACACCTTACGAGCCAAAAACAGCCCAAATGTCACTGCTGGGTTAATGTGACCCCCTACAACAGATTCAACACAAACCCATAAATTTTCATACTTTATAAATCACACTTTCAAATAATAGTAACTCATCAAAAAATAAGCATGAAAACATTTTCAAGTTTACATTTTTTTACACACCCAAAATGGTAAAGTATGAATAGTATGAACTGTGACTGAAAACAACATCATCACATTGAAGCAAAACCAAATGGATCTGAAGAAAAACAAGAACAAACCTGAAATTCCAGCAGTGCAGTAAACAAGGACAAAGATCATGCCACCAAAAGCCCAAGCAATACCAAGAATACCAACACCACCACAAACATCACCACCAGCTTTAACATCAGTTTGAATACTGTAACCAATAACAGTTAAAACAGTAACATAAAGGAAAAGTAAAGTTGCAATGAACTCAGCAATAAGGGCCCTGTAAAAGGACCATTTTGTGAGTTCTTCAGCATCAAAGAGTGGTGCTGGTGGAGGGTCATGGTAGTCTTTGTTAGAGAAAGAACCACGCTCAGAAACCTCAATATCCTTTGCCATTTGGATTACCCTTTTGAGACAATAGACTCAAACAGGAATAGAAGTTGTTAGAGAAGACAAAGAACAGAGAAAGGAAGAAAATTTGTTGATGGGGAAGTGTGGAAGATAGTGAGAAGAGAGGGGTATATATGGTTGTGGTGATTGGTGACTGAGTATAGAACAAAATTTTATTTTTATTTTCTCTTTCTTAAAAGTAAATCATGGTTTTTAAAATTGTAATTTACTATAAAAGCAAAATGTTTGTATAGATGTTTAAGTTAGGGACATCGCTTATATTATATAAAATTATGATTAAAATTTTGAAATTATGTTTATTTATTTTTTTGTGAAATTTTTAATCATTAAATTATTAGATAACACAAAAAATGTAAAGAGTTAGTAATCTAATAAAAAAAATGATAGAGATAAAATGAAGATTACCAACTCAACTGTGGTCATTACGAGACACGCTCATCCATGTCAAACTCCCACACAATTGAATGTTGCGGGAGTGTTACAATATGGGGATTCCGATGGTAGCCGTTGAGAGTCGAAGAGTATTTGCATGGACCAATTGGATGTCTGATATATGTACATTTAAAATAATTATATATTTTATTGAGTTTAATTGTTGTAAACTATTAATGTAATGTTATTTTCCATATACGTTCAATAATATGTTGTCATATTATTTCATGAATGTGACACGTCATGTGATTTAAAACACATTAACTAATTTATCAATATATTATTGGTTGCTGCATACATCAACCATGTATATAAATTAAATTATAATTTTTTAGGTGTAGATTCTGTGTGTTAATTTGATAGGTGCAATATGGCACTGAGCAATCAGAGCACTCTTATAATTTGTCAAAATTAAAAACAGAGCACTATAGTATTTTTTTTTTACGCAAATTATTTTATTTATTAAAAAACGTATATTTGGGTTTGATTTTGATGTTTGCTTTCACCGACCCTTGACATCCACCACAAATTGTCACATACAGCACCACCTCCCCACCCCCACTCCACTCCCTTCTTTTTCAATTGCATGTTTCTATTTCAACATTTTGTCATTTTCTTGTGTCTTCAGAATCTATGTGAGTTGGTTGGTTACTTTGCCTTTCACTCACGGGTTTGGTTCATAGAATTTTTCTTTAAACTTCTACAACTTGTAGATTTTTCTACCACATGAATCTTTTTACTTTAGGGTTTTTGGGTTTTTAATTGTCCTCATGTGTTTGTTAAGACATGTTTAGATGTTGTTTAGAATCTTTCAAACTAGTTGAATGATTAGTGTTTAGATGTGAAATTTAATAATATAATTTTAATATATTGTATTATATCAAATAATCTTTATACATTTTTGAATGATTAGTGTATGATTTCTGGTTGAAGATACCTGAAAGACGACAACGATATAAAAGTGAAAAAATATTTTTAGTATCTGGAGTTTGACCTAAATTAATCATACAAAATGAGTTTGTAAGGTAGCAACATAGTGTGGCATAAATGGTAGATATTTGGGCCCCTTAACCATTTGGTCGTGTGTTTGATTTCTGGTTATGCGTATGAAGAAGCATTTGTTGGGAGAGGTCAACCCCTTAAATGAATCTCAGTTACCTCGAGGGGATTAGTCTCTGCAGTTGTGCGCGGATAATACATTTGGTTTACCCAAAAAGAAAAGAGTTTGTAAGGTGAAAATTGTCTTTACTTTATAAATTATATACAAGCAACTCGCAACTGATGCAAAACTTTTTAAGACACCTCCTCACTTCCGATACTATTGAGCTTGATGTTCATATATAAATGGTGGATGGTCTGATCACAAATCTGATGGCAACTGGCAAGCGGTCTAGCAGATTGCGGAATAAGCTCGGATACCATCTTAGAATCAGAAGTTGGTCGAACCCTTCTTCAAACCCATGGACTCTAATCGAATCACAGTGGGATAGCCGAAAGATTATATGTATCTGCTCCTTTACGATTAAGAATTTTAGTATCATTCAAATAGAGAAAGAAATAAGAAATAGCGACTAAAATTTAAATAATAATTTTACTGTATGAGAAATTTTTTAATAAACACCTAAGACCTAAATCTAGTTCATTTTTATGGTGAAAAAGTCGTGTGAGACTTTTTTTCAATTCCAACCCAAGCTACTCTTCTCATTAATTACATCTATCTACCATAAGTAATTGTATAAAGGACTTCTACTCTTCTCATTAGTTTAACGTCTCGGGAAGATCACTGGTGGGATAATGTTCCTAGTTTTATTGGTGATGATTTTTTTCGCAATAGGACAGCTTTGCCTTCTTATAGATTCAATTGATTGTTTTTCTTGGGTTTTGGCCTAGTCCCCCCAATGTTCAATTACTTTGTTTCAATAAATTTTTATGTGTGGTGCTGCAAATGATTGGTGGTGTTTGAGGTGCCAACATAGTTGGGATGTCAAGTTTCTACAACTGATACCTTTGCACTTCACTAGGTTTTATATAAAAAAATAAAGGACTTCTATACGAAGGAAGAAAAATTTCTTCCCATGACGTAAATTAAAGAGCTTAGTGACATTATAGGTTTTGGAAATCTTGCCAAATCAATTAAGTACTTTGTACTCCTAGAGTGGAGGCTATTCTTTCAAATTCAAATAATCATAAATGAACACGCATGGTGGTGCTGGTGGTAGATTTAGATTTTAATATTTTATGTATCGTATTCTATATCCCTTATCCCTTAACTGTTGAGTGAAAACCCCTCATGTTTTTGCATTGTGATGGGTCAACCAAATACTTGTTTTAGATACGTTTTAATCAAAACCAAAAAAAAAAAAATTAGAACAAGAGTTGGCATGCATTTTAGTAAAAAAAAAAAAAAAAGTTGCATGCATTATTTAAGGTTTTTTATTTTTATTATATCCATGCTAGCCATGTAATAAAACAGATATTAGGATTGGTTTGTAATAAACATAACTTGGAAGGATTGAGAAATAATATTATATTTAGAGAGAAATTCTTATTTGGGCACAAGCTTAAGGAAAAATTATTTAGACGCACACACGAGTAAAAAATTTTAAAGAAGAAATGATTAAATAATGTGACAGTATTAATTTTGTTTTAATTTTTTTATATTTATGAGTGTGTGGCTAAAAAAAATTCTTGAGTGTGTGCCAAAGTAAGAATTCCTCATATTTAGAGGGGAGATTGGTGACTTTTTAAAGTTGATTGATATCATCATTAACATTTCTTGGTTGTGGTTTAGTTGATGGTCAAGTGGTAATGCTAGTTTTTCTTTTTCAGATTAGTGTAATAATCTTTCAAAATGTTTACAAAAAAATTTAAGAGTTCTTCTTGTCGTACTCCTTTATATGATTCTTGAATACTCAAATGTCCGTAGTTAGACTAAGCCAAGACTCAATTCCACTTGATAGCTTCTCTTTAAGTTCTCGTGTTTCTTTTTCATTCTTTGGATTTTCAATTTTGTCCTTGAAAAAAACATTCGGTTTCTGTTTACCGATTTTCTTTTTGTCTTGAAAAAAATTCGATTTCAATTTTCCGAATTTTTCCTAAATTTGAACTAGTAAAATTTCGGTTTCTACGTTCCCAATAGACTAGTTCCGGCCAGCCAAATTTTTATTTGGGCTACATGACTTGAACAAAAAAAACCTGATTTCATATGGATTGGGTTTTTTGAGGCCAGCCACCCAAACTCATGGGATAATGGGTCGACCCATTAACCCGACCATTTTTTACACCTCTGCGGCTAATCCAATTCCCTTCTAATGATATATGCACTCACATTGTCCTAAAGTTTGCACTTGCATATAATGTCTGTCCAATCACATAACTCACCAATTATGATTTACTCACCAATTATGATTTATTTATTTTTATGATTATTAAATTTAAAATTACTGTAAACTGAAAAATAAATGAACCAGTGACAGAAATAATACAATGGCCATTGTGGTGTGGTTTTGACTGGTGAGTATAAACTCATGAACTGGATATGACACTGGGTGCTCTCTTTGAAACAGTGGTTTATTTCTGTTCCAAATACAGAACCGTGCATTTCACGTAGTTAAATAATTGCCGGAAAATAACCCAGACTAAGCCAAGAGTTAATGACACCGTACACATGTGTCTTACTATTATTGGGCCTCATAGATACTTTTGATCTTTTTGGAAAAGCACGCACCTCAAAGATTAAGACAAGTTGAACTTTAATCTACATTTTTTAAATACACACTGCTGAAGTGGATAATTTTAACATGTTTAAAATTAATAAACATTATTTGTAGTTATTAAATTATTGGTCGTAGCATTTTCGTAAATATAACTTAGTTGAATGAGACATTGCGTTGCGTGTAAAATAAAAAGATCGAGGTTTGAAGTCTGATACTCTCACTATTTATAAAATCTTGACCAAAAAAAAATTATTGGCCACCGAAGTGGTATGATTTATTTGATTGTCGGACCCTCCCCTCCTTCCGCCCGCAGGCCTATTGGGATAGCTGCTTTCATTGCCTGTCCTTTATATCTCGGCTCGAAAAAATGCTGGCAACAACAAAAATAAAAGGTTTTATGTAGCGATATATCGATACATATTCAAATAGGACAAAATTTACCTGCATTTCCATACATGCATTTCTTACTTTTCCACTCACAAAAAGGTGGTTATTTGTGTTTTTTCATTTTGAAAAAATAAAAGAAAATTATTTTTTAATAAAAAAAACTACCTCTTTGTGAGAGGAAAAGTAAGAAATGCATGTATAAAAATGCATGTAAGATTTATCCATTCAAATAAAACTTGGGAAAAAATCCACTTAAGACAATGAATATGTTACACTGGTTGACACGTGGTGGACCATCAGCCACATAACACAGCATGTTTGTTTAGGGAGAAAAAAAGACACGCAAATCGGCGGAGGGAAAAAGTTATGGTTCGAAATGAGTTGGCGGTTCCACCGTGAACGTTGGGGAGAGGGTCCCATCAAATTTTGTTCCCACGCGGGACCCGTTTTTCAAAGTGTAACGGTTTTCTTTTTCTTCAATCATCATTATTAAATCGTCGTAACGTAACGTAACGGATACTAGACGATATATGATCCACGTCATCATCCTGAAAATTCTAGAACTGTAAATGCCCATTGCTATATTTTCTTTGTTGGGCTAATCCTGTACTATGTTTTTTTATCTTTTATATGCTAAATATTTCAATTTTACTTTGGTTAAAAACTTTGGTTTGCAGAAATCGAAGTTTTTTCTAGTTTAAATTTAGGAAAAATTCGGTTAACAGAAATCAAATTTTTTTCAAGGCAAAAAAATATTGGTTCGTAGCAACCGAAGTTTTTATTGAAGAGCAAAAAAATAAATTCCAAAAGGGAAAAAAGAACCATAAGGAGCCTAAAGAGAAAACATCTTATTGTTCTGCATCTACTATCTATCCATGGGCCATAGTTGTGTTGTGGTCATGCCTCACTATTTGTATCGGCAATTTTTTTTACCACCATACTCATTTTTTTATCACGCATCCTGTAAATTTATAAAACTGTTTATGTCCATTATTTCGATAGCGAAATATTTTATCAGCTTTGTTATTTTATAATGTTCACTACTTAAATAACGGACGGCATTTTTCAATATTTTTTATTTTTATAATATCCGCTACTTAAGTTGCGGAAGAGTATAAATAGAAACATGTAGGACGTGAAAAAATAGATAGGGTGTGACAGAAGAATATCTCCTTATATTATTATATTTTTGCATGAAAAATAAGTGTGTCCTAAGAATTATTTATTAGGTCAACTTGAATATATATGAGCAAAAAATACAGGTAATTGGGGTCTTATCATTACCTGTATTTTTTGCGCATCATACTCATTAGGCGATTTAAAACATGTTAGCAGATAAGACCACAGGTTTTAATTTAAATTTTTGACATTTCATTAGGTAAGACTACAAAAAATACAAATTGTAATTGGGATCTTAAATTTCAACTCATACATATATAAAACTTCAATCAAGAATTGAACTTTTGGTGTTTTATCTGCTAGCATGTTTTTGTTGTGTGTTTTTTTTTTTATATATTATTGTGTGAACTTTCTTAGTTTTTATCATTTTTGTACTCTCAAACTTTGTATCTTTTCTATTTAAACGCACCGTATACTTAATTGATTTTAATAAATTAGAAAATGCTAAAACATGACTAATACAGTATATTTTATTTTGCTTTTTGTACAAAAAAATAAATAAATTTGCTTCTTAAGAAATACATTTGAACTTTCTTTTGGGCGTTATACCCCTCTACTATACCAAAAAAAAAATTGAATCTTTGGGCTAGCAACGAAATGATTGCCAGCCAGCAATAAGAAGATTACTAGTATGTTCTACGGATAATTATTTGAGTTTATAAGATAAGATTGTCCCATTTAAACATAGCATTTAGCATAACATTTGATTGCTAAATCAAAAGAAAATTATACTCCAATCAATCATAGCATGTTTTATATGGCTACGTGAAGCTCAATGAAACTTTTTCTATGAAATACAGTAATTATCATTTTCGTGCTGTGTAGAAAATAGTTTACTAATTTTTTACTCCAAAAAAATAGCTTAATACCCTATTGCCTATGCTATGCCTCCTCTCTTTATTTTGTCACATGAATTATTAACTCTTTCATTTTGGTTTTATAATATGATGATAACAATTATGTATATATATGCAATGCATTATATATATATATATATATATATATATATATATATATATATATATATATATATATATGCAGGGACGGATATAGAGGGGGGCAGGCAGTGGCCAAGGCCCCCCCCTCCCTCTCACTCATCATTTATATGTATACATTCCTCCGCTCTAATTATATATGTATGGAAAATAATGATATTGTGAATATGCATATAAACTCTATATTAGCATAGATTATATACATTAATTAAGTAAAGACAGTTTTATTTTGGTTTGAACTCTAAACTTTACGATTTTGTGTGAATTTTGGTAGTGTTTATTATTTTGTCTAATGTCTAAAATGATATGATTATTTGTATTTGATTGACAAAAAAAATTTTACACCAACATCCGATGAAAATAAAAAAAAAAATTGTTTAAAGTGGGGTGTAGTAGAGTGATTTGGCAAAATAAACGGTTGTTATTGTATGTCGGTTCATATCCTATTTTCTCTTAATTTTATTATATATTACTACTATTTTTGGCCCCCGGTACGATAACTTTCTGGATCCGTCCCTGTATATATGTCTGAGTTATAATTTAAATTCTGGACATTCCATTTATTAATTTTAAGGTGAAATTTATATATTTTTGACAAATTGGGGTGAAACTTTTACTAAACAATTTGAAAAAAATAATAATAAATGACGCTTCTGTTTGGGGGGACAAATTACATTATTATTTATTTTTATGGGCAAAAACATTTTATTATCATAGAAAAAGAAAGAAAAAAAGAAAAAAAAAAAACTAACACACCAAAAGATATATGCACACAATCTACTCCACCTCAAGCCAACCAGTTACAGCAAACAAACCCTCAAACTTTGACGTTACATAAGATTTGCATTTCTATATTTTTTAATTATTATATTTCGTGATTGTGATTGATTTATTATATGTAGCTAGCTAGCTATTACAAGAATATCAACGTGCAAAGATTCTTTATTTAGCTCAACACAAAAAGAATTTGCCTAACTTGATACACTCTTTAATATGTATGATTTGGGAATATGCATGTACTTTGCCATATTCCAAATGTAGACTTGTAGTGACCACGAAAATTCTACTCCATTTTAAACTAAGAGATATTATAAAAAATAAAAGAAAGACAGAGAACAGAATAATAAAATAAACGAAATGTAAGAAATGGTAAAGAGATATAGAAAATGAATTAAATTATGTAAAAAAAAAGAAATACGTGTGTAAATTAGGCTTTAAATATATTTTAATCTCTTAAGGTTTTACACGTGTTTATAAATGATTGTACACTCCGAGTCTTTGAGCGTCATTGAAGAGGGATTTTTGCTTAGCATTTTTTGGCCGACTACCAACAAAAGACAATTTATTAATATGTGTGTTTAGTTTAATATTACTCTCAATTTTGTAATCTTAACTGTGATTTAGTTGAATTTTTATCATATCTATTATTTCTTTGTGAGGATTCTCATAGGATGTAGTATGACATAGGTACATAATTGATTGGATATACAAGGTTCTATTTTTTGTTTGTTGAAAAGAAAAAAAATTGTCACTTTCACCATATCAACTCAATGGACTATTGATCTGTATCTTTAATTTTTTAGTCGGTTTGAAATCCTTGAGTAGATCATCTTACTACTATGGTTACATGAGTTTCATGTGTCTTATTTTTCTCCAACATTCAATAGTAGAAAACAAAGAGAGACACGGAAAATGCAAAGAATGCGGCCTTATAGGGTCACTGTTATCGTTGACTTGGGTTAAGTACTTTTTAACTTTGGGTTGTTTGTAATTGTATCACACGTGTATTTGTTAAGAGACAATATAAGGCAATGGATTGTAATGCCCGCGCGACATTTAAACACGACATTGATGGGCGCGGCCACATAATAACTTCAACCCTATAACGATCTCAATACACAATCGACAAAAGTAGTATTCCGCAAAAATTTTAAGGTATACGATTCTAATCTTAAAACATTTCATTTCACGTTTTCATATTGACTTAAACGCCACAATGTCAATATATACTTCCACCAACTTCAATCTTAACAGCTCACTACTCAATGTTGGCCACTTCTTCTGATCATAATCAGAAGGGTGGGCGTGAATAATATGATTGAGTATTGTAGTTATGGTACAGCATCACTAGGCCCACCACCCCACACAAAAGACCTCATTGGCTTTTCATTCACCACCCAGCCAATTTCTCCTGCTATTTGTTTGTCCGTACCCACCAGGCCAGATTATATCAATCATCTGGAATCTGGATTCACCCAACCTGAGCCACAAAGGTCCCATTAAGCAGATTATTTAGCACCGTCCAAGTTATAAGTCATTCATATGTTTGGTGATTGAATAGGCAATTTCAGGTTGCATGACCACACCACCCTTGTATTCCCACTCCACTATAGTCTCTTAATCTAGTAGTCTAAAAAAGTACAAACCTAAAAAAAAGGATTAATAGGTAAGATAATAAAATTTGAGGATGATAATTTTATTTATTTAATTATATTTGTATTATATCATTGCAACAATTTCAAAGAGGATGATAATAGGTAAGATGATAAATTATGAAGAAAAAATTTAAAATAAATCTGGAGTATATGTAAAACGTCCAATTTTTTAAGTACTCTTGCTTCTTTTCCATTTAATAGCAAAATCTGCCATGATCAACCAGAATGCTAGTTATAGTAGCAGCCGGATATTACTATTTACTATAACACATATGAATATGATTTACCTTTGCATCAGTTACATGCAATCTCGTCAAGAATGTTGGTTTGGTTTTACTTTTGTTGGTGTTAACATCAATTTAAAGCTGCATCATTGATTTTGGATCTATTTGGATAAATAACTTATTTACATTTTATAGTACAAACGCTTACGGTTTGTTTGATCTGCAAAATTTAAATACCGGACGGAACAGTGCAGTACATGATAGTACAAGACAGAATAACACATGACAAACATTTAATGTATTGAACAAATTTGGTCATGTACAATGTTTGACGGACAAAAAGTTATTTTGGTATTTTGGCTTGAATAAACACTTATGTATAAGGTTTATAACAAAAAGTAAAATAAAGATAAATTATTTTTATATGCTATGAACAAACTTATGAAAATAAGCTGAAAAAAGTGTATGAAAATTATCATAAGTTCAAATAAGTTAATTCAATTATAATTAGGATTTCTAGTTTTTGACATAAACATGGTTTTTATTCTCACATTTTCGTTCAACTTACTTTTACTGATATGATTTGTTTGTTCCCCCTCCCTACCTCAAGCCTACCATTACAAACCTACAACTGCAATAGATATTAGCTTTCCATCTCATATTAATCTTTAGGGATTTGGATCCTTTCCAATTTTTCCTCATGTGTTTCTCTCATTTTTCTTAATCTAAGGATTGGTAAATTACAAAGAATAAAAAAGAGAGAAAATCAACCATTGGATTAAGAAAAGGGAGAGAAAACATGAGGAAAATTTGGAGAGGATCCACATCCATCTTTGAGTACTTTTTCTTCTTGCGCCCTTTTTGAAAGTCCTCTTTCGTTCCTTGAAATTTCAAAAATATTCCTCTCGCTAATTAAGTAGTAAACTCATGGGGCGCAATACCCCCCTCGCTACATAAGTAGTAAACTCATGGGGCGCAAAATCTGGGAAAAATAGTTCGCATTCTATAATGCAAACTCAGTTTGCATTCTAAAATACGAAATAGGGGAAGAGATACAAAAATATTAGATTTTATAAGGTTTGCATTATAGCATGTGAACTGTTTTTTCCCAAATTTTTGCTATTTACATACTCACATCATAGGGGTAGAATTGAAAGACCGAAGAGTGTGTGTGAGACTCAGGGGCGCGAAAAGAAAGAATCTTAATCTTTTAATCTTCGCTGTTTTTCTTTCTTAGTTAATTAGTTTTGGGCCTTCTCCGTTCGGCTTTGTTTTGTACGTTTTGGGCCTTCTATGTTTTTAAGCCTTTTAGCGTGTTCTGGTATGCCAGGATTTTGAATTTAATTCATGCAGAACTCTCTTCCCCCATATGATTATCTTTTCCCCTTCAAATTTCTATTTTTTCTATTGAATAAAAACTTCGAAACTTGTTTTTCGGATTTTTTTTCTATTAAAAATAATATTTAAATTAAAAAAAATTCGAAAAACATGTTCCGAAGCGTTCTTAAATTTTTATTGAAAGGAAAAAAATCAAAAATAACTATAAGTAATTACTATTGTTAATTTTTTTTTACAATGTTAGTTTTATTGTCACTGTAAAAAAAATGTTTGTTTAGTTGTCTGTGAAAATTGGAACTCTTATTCATTTTTATCAATTAGTCTAGGAGTTAGAATTTTATTTTTAAGATAAATAAGTGGAAACTCTGGTCTCTATCACTTTATTTTTTTTACTCATTTACTTCTGGGTTCTGGCACCAAGTTATCATTAGACAATGGTAATTTTAGATAGATCATGTTGATTTTATTTTTGAAAATATTAGACTATGAGATTGTTTATTAAATAACTTTTTAAAATAGCTTATAAAAGATAAGGCAATTAAGGGATGAAAGATACTACTATCTTTTTTTTTTGCGCAGAAGGGGGGGGTAAGCACACAATGAAATAGGTGGAGAGTCACATTTCTTTATAAATAAAGCCCA